>NC_058405.1:27159074-27277208 GCF_002201575.2 Neomonachus schauinslandi | reverse complement strand
AAAGAAAGAAAGAAAGAAAGAAAGAAAGAAAGAAAGAAAGAAAGAAAAAGCCAAGGTAGCAGTTAATATCAGACAAAATAGACTTTAAAACAAGAGACAAAGAAGGGCATTGCATAATGATAAAGGGGTCAGTCCAACAAGAGGATATAACAGCTGTAATTATTTTTGCATTCAACATGGTAGCACCCAAATATTTAAAGCAGTTAATAACAAACATAAAAAAGTAATCAGCAGTAATACAATAACAGTAGGGGGCTTTAACCTTTCACTTACCTTAATGGATGGATCATCCAGGCAGAAAAATCAATAAGGAAACAATATCTTTGAATGACACCTTGGATCAAATGGACATAACAGATATATACAGAACATTTCATCCCAAACAATAGAATACACATTCTTTTCAAGTGCACATGGAACACTTTTTAGAATAGATCACATATTAGACCATAAAATAAGCCTCAATATATTTAAGAAGCTAGAAATTATACCATACATCCTTTTGACAACAGTATGAAACTAGAAATAAATTGCGCGCACACACACACACACACTTGAAAAAACACAGATATGTGGAGACTAAACAATATTATACTAAACAACCAATGGGTCAATGAAGCAATCAAAAACAAAATGAAAAAATACATGGAGACAAATGAAGAAGAAAAAGCAACAGACCAAAATCATGGGACACAGCAAAAGCACTTATAAGAGGAAAGTATATAGCAATACAGGCCTACCTTAAGAAACGAGAAAAACTCAAATAAACAATCTAACCTTACACCTAAAGGAACTAGAGAAAGAACAAACAAAACCCAGTGTGAGTACAAGAAAGGAAATAATAAAGATCAGAGCAGATAAAAAATGACATAGATACTAAAAAGCAATAGGAAAAAAAACAGTGAAGGCAAAAGGTGGTCCTTTGAAAAGATCAACAAAATACAGACCTTAGCCAGATGCATCAATAAAAAAAGAGAAAGGACCTAATACATAAAATAGAAATGAGAGAGGAGAAGTAATAAATTACAGCACAGAAATACAAAAGATTATATGAGCGCACTATGAAAAATTATATGTCAACAAACTGGACAAACTAGAATACATGGATAAATTCCTAGAAACATACAATCTTCCAAAACTGAACCAGGAAGAAATAGAAAATCTGAACAGACTGATTACAAGTAACAAAATTAAACTGGTAATAAAAAAAAACAAAAAACAAAAAATAGAAGTCCAGGACTGGATGGATTCATAAGTGAATTCTACCAGACAATTAAAAGAGCTAAAACCTATTTTCCTCAAACTATTTTCCCCCGCAAAAAAAAAAAAAAAATAGAAGAGGAAGGAAAGCTTCCAAATACATTCTATGAGGCCAGCATTACCCTGATACCAAAACCAAAGACTCCACAAAAAAAGAAAACTACAGGCCAATGTCCCTGATAAACATAATGCAAAAGTCCTCAACAAAATAGTAGCAAACCACATGCAACAATACATTAAAAAGATTATTCACCCTGATCAGGAGGGATTTATTCCTGGGATGCAAGGATGGTTGAATATTTGTCAATCAATGTCATACACCACATCAACAAAACAAAGGATAAAAAACGTATGATCATCTCAAGATGCAGAAAAAACATTTGACAAGATTAAACATCCTTCATGATAAAAACTCAACAAAATGGGTTTAGAGGGAACATACCTCAACATAATAAAGGCCATATATGAAAAATCCACAGCTTAACATCATCCTTAATGGTGAAAAACTGAAAAAGAACAGAAATATTAAAAAGAGTCATTCATATTGGTAAGATGACTTTAAACTGTTACTATTTATAGATGGTATTATACATGGAAAATCCGAAAAACTCCACCAAAAAAAATTAAAAAACAAACTAGTAAAAGTAATAATTTCAGTAAAGTGGCAGGATACAAAATTAATACCCAGAAATTGGTAGTGTTTTTATACACTAACAACAATAATGCAGAAAGAGAAATTTTAAAAACCCTGCACAATTTATAATTGCACCAAAAGTCATAAAAGACCTAGGAATAAACTTTACCAAAGAGGTGAAAGACCTGTACTCTGAAAACTATAAAACACTGATGAAAGAAATTAAAGATGGCACAAACAAATGGGATTTATTCCATGCTCATGGACTTGAAGAATTAATACTGTTAAAATGTCCATATTACCTAAAGCAATCTACAGATTCAATGCAATCCCTATCAAAATACTAAAAGCATTTTTCATAAAACTAAAACAAATAATACTAAAATTTATATGGAACCACAAAGACCCAAAATAATCAGAGCAATCTGGAGAAAGAAGAATAGCTGGAGGTACCACAATTCTGGATTTCAAGATATACTACCAAGCTACAGTAATCAAAGCAGTATGGCACTGGCACAAAAATAGAACATAGATCAATGCAACATAATAGAAACCCCAGAAATAAACCCACATTTATCTGATTAATTAATCTATGACAAAGGAGGATTAATTAATCTATGACAAAGGAGACAAGAATATACAATGGGGAAAGAGTCTTTTTAACAATAATTGGTGTTGGAAAAACTGGACAGCTATATGCAAAAGAATGGAAATGGACTACTTTGTAACACCATACACAAATATAAGCTGAAAATGGATTAAAGACCTAAATATGAGACCTGGAACTATAAAAATTCCAGAATAAAACCAGGAAGTAATTTCTCTGACATCAGTCATAGCAGCATTTTTCTAGATACGTCTCACAAGGCAAGGAAAACAAAAAGAAAAAAGAAAACTATTGAGTCTATATAAAAATAAAAAGGTTTTGCACAGAAAAGGAAACCATCAAGAAAAAAAGACAACTTACTGAATGGGAGGAAATATTTGCAAATGATATATCCATTAAGGGGTTAATATCCAAAATATATAAACAACTGACATAACTCAACACCAATTAAAATGGGCAGAGGACCTGAACAGATATTTCTCCAAAGAATGCATACAGATGGCCTACAGACACATGAAAAGATGTTCAACATCACTAATCATCGGGGAAATGCAAATCAAAACACAATGAGATATCACTTCATACCTGTCAAAATGGTTAGTATCAAAACCACAAGAAACAAGTGTTGGCAAGGATGTGGAGAAAAAGGAACACTTGTGCACTGTTGGTGGGAATGTAAACTGTTGCAGTCACTATGAGAAACAGTATAGATGTTCCTCAAAAAACTAAAAATAGAAATAATAATTCCACAATTGGGTATTTATCCAGGGAAAATGAAAACACTAACTCAAAAAATACATGCACTCCTATTTTTATTGCAGTGTTATTTACAATAGTCAGGACACGGAGGCAACTTAAGTGTCCATCAATACACAAATCGATAAAGAAACTGTGGCATATATACACAATGCAATATTACACAGCCATGAAAAAGGAGGAGATTGTGCCATTTGAGACAACATGGATGGATCTAGAGGGTATTATGCTAAGTGAAATAAATCAGATTGAGAAAGACAAATACCATATGATTCCACTCATAAATAAAATCTAAGAAAATGAATAAACAAACAAAAAGCAGAATCAGAATTATATAGAGAGAGAACAAACTGATGTCTGCTAGAGAGGAGAGGGCGAAAGGGTTGGGCAAAACTGGTTAAAGGGAGAAGGACAGTTACTGATATAGTAGTAGTGATGTAATGGGACAAATAAATAGTAGCTACACTTGTGCTGAACATAGCATAATGTATAAACTTGTCAAATCACTAAAATGTATACCTGAAACTAATGTAACATTGTGTGTCAATAATACTCAAAAAAAAAAAATAAAAATCAGGCTACTTTGAGTAATACCAAAGAGCATGATTGCTGGATTATATGGTAAGAGTATTTTCAGTTATGTAAGAAAGTGCCAAACTGTCTTACAACTGGTTGTAACATTTTGCATTACCACCAGCAATGAATGAGAGTTCCTGTTGCTCTACATCCTTTCCAGCATTTGCTACTGTTAGCCTTCTTTGGTTATAACTTTTATATGATTCCATTTTCTTTCATCTCTTAGTCTATCAATTATACTTCTTTTAAAATTTTTAAGCAGTTGCTCTAGATTTTTTCATATATACTTATAACTAATCTAACCCCAACTACTGCAAACTAATTACTTTATAATATAGTATTCCCAATTCCTCTCTCTGGTCTCTTAACACATTGCTGTTATTTAATTTATACATACACTGTAATCACCTAATAGAATTGCTATTATTTGTCTGAACAGATTTCTGGAAGATCATTAAGAATAAGAAACATAAACATTTTAATTTTATTATTCCTTCTCTGATGCTCTCCTTTACATGGATCCAAGTTTCTGACTTATGTAATTTTCCTTCTCCCTGAAGAATTTATTTTACTATTTCTTGCAAGACAGTTCTGCTGGCGGAAAATTCTCTTAGTTGTTCCTTGAGAAAGTTTTTACTTCTCCTTCACTTTTGAAGAATAATTTCACTGGATGCAGAATTCTGGATTCACATTTTTTTCTTTCAACATTATATTTTACTCCACCCTCTTCTTGCTGGCATCATATCTGATGAGAAGGCTGATATATTTCTTTTCTAAGTTAAGTACCCCCCCTAGCCCACCTCTGACTCCTTTCAGGATTTTTTTCACTTTGAATGTATGTGTCTAGATGCAGATTTTTTGGTATTTATTGTGCTTGGTGTTCTTAGGAGTCCCAGATCTGTGATTTAATGACTGTCATTAGTTTTGAAAAATTCTCATCCATTATTGCTTCAAATATTTTTTGTGCTCCTTCTCTCTTTCTTTTCCTTCTGCCACTTCTATATATAAGTATATTATACCTTTGTAATTGTCACATAGTTCTTGGATATTACATTCTTTTTTTTTCATTTTTTTATATACATGTCAGTTTGGAAAGTTTCTATGGACAGACATATCGTTCAGCAAATTGATTCTTTATTCATCTGTGCCCAGTCTACTGACAAGACTATCAAAGGTATTTTTTGTTACTGTTATAACAATTTTTTATGTCTAGCTTTTATTTTTGATTCTTCCTTCTGCTTTAATTAAATCTCTTCTTACATGCAGCATAACTTTTCTTGAGGGTTTTTAATATGTTAATCATAGTTATTTTAAAATGCCTATCTGAGAATTCAAAACCATTTTAACAGATTCAGAGATGTTTGCTTTGTCTCCACAGACTGTTTTTACTTGACTTTTAACATGTCATGTACATTTTTGTTGAAAGCCGGACACGAAGTATCGAGTAATAGGACCTGGAGTAATTAGGGCTTTTTGTCAGGCTTTATGTGACTATGGCTGGGAATTAAACTGTGTTTCATGCATGATATTGCTATAGGTGCCAGAGGCTTTGGTTTCTTATGGTTTCTTTGTTTTGTTTTGCTTTTCCTCCCCTGTTGTCCTTGGGTTTCCTTAAGAACTCCTTCTAATATAGGGACTGTGTTTTATACACTCTAAGTTGTAATCCACTGTTATTATTCTATAGTCCAATTACGGTCTCCAGTGTGCTCGCCTTTTGGTAAGCCAGTCTTAGTTCTGACTACACATATTTACCTCTCCAGATCTTGAGGTTGTAGTTTGCCTTGTGACCTCAATTCTCTGAGGGACCTATGAAAAATCATTGATTTTTACTTTGTTCATTTTTTTCCTTGTTGTGACAGTGAGAATTATGACTTTCAAGCTCTTTACATGTTGGAGCTGATACTAGAAATCTCCCCAATGAGCATTTTTGAAGTCAGTATAATTTTGACATCAAAACAGACTAGCAGAGTATGAGGAAGGAAACCTGTAAGTCAAAGTGGCCCACAAAATTGTGAGATATAATAAGATAATTATTGTTTTAAGCCACTATGTTTTAGAGGAGTTTGTTATAAAGCAATAAGCAACCAAAATACCAATATATAAAGGTGTTATTAGAATTATAAAAAGAATTTGGTAAAATTGCTGGATACAATCAATTCAGAAAATCAACTGAAGTTCTTATACATCAACTGTAATAAGAAAATGTGACTAGGGGCACCTGGGTGGCTCAGTCAGTTAAGTGTCTGCCTTCGGCTCAGGTCATGATCCCAGCATCCTGGGATCGAGCCCCGCATTGGGCTCTCTGTTCAGTGAGGAGCCTGCTTCTCCCTCTCCCTCTGCCCGTCGCTCTGACTACTTGTGCTCTCTCTCTCTCTCTGTCAAATAAATAAATAAAATCTTTAAAAAAAGAAAAGAAAATGTGACTAGAAAATATTATTTAAAATAGTAACAAAACAAAGAGCGTTCAGATAAATGTGACAAAAGATAGATAAGCCTTTTAATAAAAAACATTAAAACTTTACTGAAAGTTAATAATGAAGACGATGGAGAAATATATTACTAACTGTGAAAACTCAGTATTCTAAAGATATCAATCTTTTCAACCTATAGAATTACTAAAATCCCCATCGAAATACTTAAAGTTTTTAGTGGAAATTGCTTAGTAAATTCTATAATAAAAATGAAAGAACAAGAAGAAATAAAAAAGGGGGCAGCTGGGTGGCTCAGTCGATTGAGCTTCTGACTCTTGGTTTCAGCTGAGATGGTGATCTCAGGGTCGTGGGATCGAGCCCCAAGTCAGGCTCTGCACTAAGAGCAGAGTCTGCTAGTTTCTCTGTCCCTCCTCCCCTGCA
The DNA here is from genome assembly GCF_002201575.2 of Neomonachus schauinslandi. Lineage (NCBI taxonomy): Eukaryota > Metazoa > Chordata > Mammalia > Carnivora > Phocidae > Neomonachus > Neomonachus schauinslandi. The sequence goes on along the minus strand of NC_058405.1, from coordinate 27,270,523 downwards.
TGCTTTCTCTCTCTCAAATAAATAAGTCAACTTTTTTTTTTTTAAACTAACTCATTCCTGAGAAAGAAGGAAAAGTTTTGGAGGTCTTCTCGCTTGACTTGGAAATAAAAAAAAAAATCAAAGAAACTGTAGAATTGAGGAAGGAAGATCTAGGACAGAATTGGTAGAGTACACTTAAAACATGTTTGTCCCAGGTGTTCAATTCAGCCACTAAATCTCTCCTGCCCCTGATTCACACTTTGCTCTCATTTAATTTCTCATAGAAACCTAAATTTCTATTACTTGTTTTTCAAGACAAGAGTGGTTTGGCTACCAATTTACTGCAGTGAAAACTGAAGGGCATTGAGAGGTACACATAGCTATTATGAACAAGATAGAAGAAAAACATTTTTTTATTTTGAACATGTGAGGTCACAATAGTGAATACTTCCAAGCTCGAAGTAGAGATCTTGGCTTCTGCCCCAATGGTACAATGTTCTAACTTAGCCTTTATAGAAATGTTCCTATCAGAAAACTGGGAGAGAAGAATCACCCCTTCCTGTTCTCAATTTATTGTTTACTCCATTGTGTAGAAAATGAGTATACTCAGAGGCACAGGTATATTCCATGTAACACTGAATTAAGAGGGGAGGAGGTGGTAGAAGGTGGAAAACAGGTTTGGTTTTTCTTAGAGTATTTTAGTATTAAAGACTTCTTTTCCCCATTAAATCATATTGATTCAATTTTAAAGAAGTAACCACTAAAGTTAACTGATATAAGTCAGAATTCAAGGCTATATATATATTTTTAATATTTAAAATAGTATAAATACTATTTGTATTCAGAGTTTCAATGTTTGGTCACAAATGAAGAATCTGAATGGTCACATCTGAAAATCCAACATTTTGAAATCATTTTGAAGATATTTGATTACTTATAAGAAAGGCCAATAAAATTCCAACCCCTTCTTTTTCTCTGATAATAGAGGAATTAGTTGATGCCCTGAAAGGAAACGAGATGCAGTACAACATAGATTTCCTAGTAGATTACATGTTTTTTGTTTATTTTCTTATTGGTTTAAATTAAGTTCAACTATTTGTAGGCATTGTCTACAACTCCCCCCCCCCCCCCCAGTTTTTGGCAGGTCATCATATTGACACTTGTAGAAACGTGCTATGTTCATTGGTACTTATCAATGTAGCACACATCACAAACACAAAGGGTTTTTATAATCCTGAGATGGTACTGTAGTTGAATTCAGTAAATTTCACTTGAAACATTTTTAAGTATATATATATTTTTTTCATAATTTTGGAATTCACAAATAGTTGGCAAAGACACTTGCATTTGTTAAAGTTGCCCCATTCCCATGCATACCTAACCAAGACTGAACAAATATTCCAAGTGTCTTCATAGCTGGTCACTGGGGTCATTCCAGTTGGAAAACAAAACTTCAGATGCTATTTCCTTTACCTAAGCTAATTGCAAACAAATGTTCCTTTTGTCAGAAAGGGAAAAAAAATGTTATGCCCAGTGGAAAAGCTCTTTCTGTGTTTGGTGCTAGTTTCTGGCAGCCAAGGTAGGCCAACGATCTCACTTTTCCTTTTGGTTCTTCTCAGTCAGGATTGCCTATGCATAATTATTTTACTACTAATTCAACTTCAATTGAATTTATCTTGGGGATATCTAATAACTAGAATTTATCTTGGGTACTAGGGATCACAGTGCTCCTCATTATTGTAATTCCCATGTCTGTTGCTTAAGAGGAAATGCAAGGCAGCCCCAGGAACTCAAACTGCTGTCCTGACAGCCTTCCAGAAGAACAATAAGATACAAAAAGTCAGAGGGAGGAAAATGCCCAGTTTACTAATAGAACTGCCCACACAGAAAAGAAGCCACTTTGAAAATGTTGATTTGAGCCCTTAAGCCGCACAAGGGAAAAGACTCAGAGCCCACTAAAGAAAGGAAGCCCAATAAATACAAAGAACAAGCTGCTTTATTCTTTATTTCATACTTGCATTACCAAGTGCCTATTCTGAGCTTGTTTTCTATTTGAAAGGCCTTGAGGGTTAGGGAACTATTCACCACTGTATTAATTGGTAAAGTTAAATCACTTGCCCGCTGTATTTGCTATAACACCCACATTCTCTGCAAAGCCATTGGCCACCTGTACTCAGCATGTTCTCACACATGGTCATTAACTCTGAAAACTAATGCAAGCCAAACAAAGCCTGAGGAATAAATGGGTTGCCATAAGAAAACAATTAAAAAGTCACCTGTTGTGAAAAGACATATTTAATCAAACCTGGGCAAAGAGACCACCCAAGATTAAACAGAAGTTTTTCTACCAGTCTGGTATTTACAATACAGGTGCATTTTTGTGAATGAGTGATTGTGATGAAAATGTATTTAGTTGATATGTGTGAACACTAAGAATAAAAATAGATGTTCTAAAAAAAAGAATCAAAGTTCCTGATATAATAAATATCCAATTAGTTTGTACTTTATTTATCAAAACTAAGGATCTATTTTTTTCTTCTTAAGGGACCAAAAGTAAATTATGTTTTACACAAAATTGATCATTAATGATACTGTGAAATGTCTGCAATTGCTGATTAGACTCATTGTATTCATCAAGATTTGGGTTATAAATTATATTAAAATGTAAAAGATGAATTCTTTCTCCATTTAGAAACAAATAATCGTGGTAAAAATACCTCTATACTACTTCTAAACATTCCAACTGATCATTTCTTTCCTCAGGATAGATTCTTCAGTCTTTTAGATTTCCAATAATAAACATTTGTTAGACATTTCAAAACAATTAAAATTATTGCATCATAGTTTTCTGTCACTAAATTTTACATTTCTAAAATTAATGGGGGATTTAACACATTGTTTTATAACAAAGACTAAGTCCATGCCAGAAGATATGATTTGTATTGAATGCCTTGGGAAGAAAATAATCACACTTTCATTCAGACATGAAAACACATATTAAAAAACAGAATGTGCATTTGTTGTTAAAAGGTTAATTCAATGATACTAAGAAATACATTAAGTTATAATATTAAACCAAATATCACCATCAATGTTAGCTAATTTCCCACTTAAAAATGGCAAGAGCAAAATTATATGATGGAAATAGTAAATCATTACTGTCCCTATTCTAATAATTTTACTAAAAACTATTTTTAATACCACCTGCTTTGCACAGATTTTATGCAGAACTTGAGTGTTTTGTCTAAAATTATAGAAAAGCAACAGAAAAAATTTGACTTGAGTTCCATATCTTTAAAATGGGAACAAATTGTGTGTGTGTGTGTGTGTGTGTGTGTGGTCACTATGGAATGCAAAGTGGTTACGAACATAGAGGGCCTGGGTCAAAACTTGCCATTTAGATGCTGTGTGACTCAAGCAACTTTCTTAAGCTATCTGCGTCACACTTTGCTCATCTGTAAAGTGGGGATAATAGTAACACCTACCTGATAAAAATGTGAGGTTAAATTATTTAATATATGTCAAGTGCTAGCATATGCTAAATGCTACTTATTAGTAATTACGGATATTGCTTTTGTTGCATATTTCATGGGTTTCTGATGATTCAGGAGATAAAACATAAAATCTCATTGTAATTTCCAAAGCATTTCTTTATCTAACTCATGATATTATCAGATATTAAAAAATTTTAATGATTTACTGTATGTTGGCTAACTGAACATAATAAAAAATGTTTTCATGATTTTGAACTTAAATTGGCCTTTCAAAGGCAAAGATCTTTCATAAACATAATGTTTAATGAATTATAGCAATTAATTTACTACAAATGAGATAGCAAGAGGTGGCAACTGTTTGTGTTTTAGAATATCTGAGAAGTGCAAGTGTATAAAACTGAATGATGTTTACTACTTCTACCTCTTACAGAGCCTTCGTAGGCCACTCAAGGTCTTTCTGCTATTGTCTTCCACTCTTAACTACAGGACATATAGTGATATACTATAGATATTCCACAGACCTTAAACTCAGTATGTCTAAAACTGCCCTTACCAACTTTCTTCTTTGAAGTTTATTTACTATATGGCTTATAGTAGATTTAACTTTTTAAAATTGTCTTCAACAATTACTATTGACTACATTTCATCTGCCAGGGTTTCAATCTTCACATTTACTTCATTGCATGTTCCTATGTGTTCTACCTTCTGAACAGCTCTTGGATACTTCTTATTTCCTTTCTGATGCCTTGGTTCAGGCCCCTATCATCCTTTGTACTGAACTATTATGATAGTTCTCCACTTGTTCTCTCAAACTTTGGTCTAGTTCTCTTAAGTTTGTCCTCCACACTGTCAGTATGACCTCTCTAATATGCAAACTTGTCATAAATCAGCATTTTATAAGGGGCTTTGTGAGACCTCATCTTGGCTTTACTCCCCACCCCACCCCCCTTCCCTTCCCTTCCTCCTGCCATATCAAACTGTTAGCCATTCTTGGGAAGTGCCCATTTCCTTCTGTGGCGTTATGCTTTTGCATTGTTCCCTCTGCCTGGCATATTCTTCCTTTCATTAAATAATGGATTCTACTCATCTTTCATGAACCAGATTAGTGTCATCTCCTTTCCAGATTCTCCCTTGACCCCAGAAGAGACCATTCCTTCTTCCTCTGTTCCAACACAGTGGCATATCCTCACTTCTAGGATTTATTTCACTGTATTGAAATTGTTTTTATTTTTCCACCATTAAACTAGAAGCTGCATTAAGCCAGGTTTTTAAATATATTTTTCCTTTAAGGTTATCAAATTTTAATTTCTTCCGGAAAGGAGATTTTAAAAAATCCTACCATTTATTATAAAATAAAGACTGTTTTTACACCAAAAGTTGGAAGAACATACCCTTATGTACATTCATAATATAGACAAAATTTTGATTAATGTTTGTTTGTTTGTGAAACCATGTAAAACCCTTCTCATTGACTAGTACAGATCCAGGGATTTGCTATTGGGAATCACTGATTAGATACACTAGTTTTAACTCAGGTTCAAGAATAATTGAAAGGGAATCCAAGAACTTATTTGCGTGGTTATTTGGGGGATGCTGTGCACTTAGCATGGGGCCAGGGGACTGAATACCCTTAATAAATATCCACTGAGTGAATGAACATGTAAAGAATGACCAGTTAGTTAATTCCTGTAATTTGTGGGAGAATGCTTCTCTACATGAATATCAAGTTATAGGTTATTAAGTTATTATTTCCATAAGTTATTATTATATAAGTTATTATTTCCAATCCTATCTCTTGCTTCTTCTCTGTCTACCCCTTTGTTTTCCTTATCCTACTTCATGTTTCTCTTCCTTTTTTCCTTATATTTAATGAATTTTTATATTGAAAAAATATTTTTCCTTAACCTAAAAATATTTACTCTCTAATATTGCAGAATTTTTGTCTTATGTTCATTTTATACCAAATAAGCAGGGACATTATTTCACATCTGTTCGTAAATGATATTGTTTTTGTCTATTGTCATAAAAGTCAGATTTTTACTCTTAGGATACCTTTATATATGTGGCTACATCATATGTATTATTTAATGGTTCTAAGAAAAGAACAGGTAGCAATTTCTGACTTCCCAAAGAGGAAGGGAAAAACATTTGGATCTTAGAGATCAGCTGTAATTCTTATCCTGCTCTGGAATGTCTAGATTCTGATCTGAGTTATAACAAAGAGTAAAGAGAGTTGTTTGATCTCTCCTTGTTCAAGTTTACTCATCCCTAAATAGGGGAAAATAGAGTTCCTTTTAATCTTTCTCAAGGATAAGTTATTGAGCAAATGCATATTTTGGACTTCTCAGAAGAATCAATAAGAATGATAATAATACTAATGATAATAGTAGCATTATCATAAACTATTGAGGTATTTCATCAAGATACTGTTTAACTAAAGCCCACGCATAGTTCAAAGAATCGTTTTACACTGTTTTACTATTATCTGGTTATTATTAGTTGTGAATAGTTTCAAACAACAGCCTAACTGAATAAGGAATTTAATCTGGATCAGCTGTGATCAGGCTAAGATGCCTTCTCAATCAAAGAATATATTTTATGTTCATAGTGTCTTCTTTTGAGGGTTTTCTAACACAAATTTTTCTTGAATTATGATTTTAAAAGACTCAAAGTCTACCAAATAATTCAAATTGAAATAAAAGTGGCAAAAGAAAGTTATTATCCTGTTTGTCCTTGGGCTCTGAGAAAATGCAGAGGGATCAGGAGCAGCAGAGACCACCAGCGAAGAACAGCTGTTGTGAAACGGCAGGAAGGAGCGTTCCAGCAAGGACAAGAGACCCCAAATAGAGGTCTGTAACATGAAAGGGTGTGTGTCTGGAGGGCGAAAGGCAGGATGACTGTGAACTTCTGAAACTGGCAAGTAAACTGGCACGGTGACGTAAAATGAGAAAACACTCCAGATACAGCATTAACCAAACACAGAAATGTCCAAAGGAAATGCCACTCAAATTTAGAATATTCTTTAGCTGCTCTTAACTAAACACCTGTAAAATGTTTTTTAAGTGAAGGTTAAAAGTCATCAGACACCAATATTTCCTTTAGGTAACATCTTCATGAACATTTATGGGTAACAAAACAAAATACATGCCTTAACTTCACATTTCTATTGATGATAACTGGTAGTTCTCATGCACCATCTATATTAGGTAAAATCTTTGCCTCTTCCCAACACACGCTCACCACTTAGCTTTTTTTTTTTTTATTTTTAAAATCTCTCCTTAAAGTGCTGTTCAAAAGCATCTTCTTTCTATTGCCTTCTACCATGACACTCATTCTCTCTCTGATGGGCAACCCCATCACTTATTTTATGAAGCTCTGTCTGGCTGCTTCTTGTTCTGTTTATATACCCAATATATTCCTGTCCCACATATTTTCATGTGTGTTTGGGGCTTGTTTTATCATCTTAACTGAATTTCAATTTGTCATTAAGTCAAGCGGTTTCATATGACCATTTTCCTTAAAGATATACTACATCTTTTCCTTTGTTTAGTGCGTGGTCGTTTAAGTGTTCCTGAGACTTCTCTTGGCTTTTTAAAATGCAGCCCCATACTCTGAGGAGCTTGTTCTCAGACGTTGTAGATACAACTCTTCTGTAGGTAAGTGTTCCCATGCTTTGTCCTTAAAAGATACTCATTGAAACACACATGTATTTATATCCATGTTTCACTACTTTCTCATATATTTGATAGCAATGTTTATGAATTCTTTCAGTAATAATCCACACCTTGTTTCCCCCATATAGCCTTGGCTGTTGCATCTAATACTGATACCTATCTTCCTTTACTGCACTACTCTGGGAAATTTCCTGTACTATTCAGTAATGAGATCCCTTAATTGTGTATAAAGGGAGAACCCTCAGCTCAGAGGCAAGTTTCTGGGCTTGGAGTCATTAAATGAGATGATGTATACAAAGTTATTAGTGTAAAGTAAGTACTCGAAAAGTTAGGTATTATTACTGGTATGGTGGTAATTACTTAATGGATCCATTTAAGATATTTTTATCTCCCTAATTAGACTCTATGTCCCTTTAAAGCACTTACTGAATTTTTACTGTCTTGTATAGCATTTGCAGCTCAGCAAAGTGGACAAAGTATTTGTTAATTGTTTGATTAATGGCAGGAAGGCAGAAGACAGGGAAAAGTATTAGAGGAACTACAAAGAATCAAACAAAGCCTACCAAGGCATAAAGTCTATAAGATTCAGATGGTTACGAATTGGAATTGAGTGGGAGATGAAGGCTATTGGGAAAAGCTTCCCAGAGATAATATTTTAAAAGCTGAAAATTCTATTATTTTGACAGTTTCTGGCCCAAATCACAGGTTTTTTTTGCAAAATTAAAAATGTAAACATTATTTAGTCCCAAGATTGTGAAGCTCTGATCTTTTATATCCTTTATATTCTTCTATTAATCTATTACATGCAAAAGGATGCACAATTATAATACAAAAGATTAAGTATAATTGTTTTCTGAAAGGCAAAGAATTCATTAAGAGAAAACAATATAAATGGAAACTGCAATGCACAGTTATAACAACAACAAAAAAAGTCTACAAAATAGATTCCAGGAACATTACAATAAAATGTTAGACAAAGTGGGAACCAGGAAGGGAAATGAGTTTTAACAGAAAGAAAAGAACTTTACAACCTCCTGTGGCTCAAGGGAGAAAAAGCTCACCCACAATGCTCCCTTTAAGAGTTTTTCCAGGTTTAACTAGCTGCGTGGAGGTTCCCATATGGCTATTAAAGAATTATATTATCAAATAGAAAAATAATAAGTATATTAAAAACAGTATATAATCATGCTATTAGAAGGGAAGGGCCATGTCATGAGCGCATTATATTTAAGAGTTCAGAAGAGTAGGTACTCAATAAACGCTATTCTCAGCTAGGCTTTGAGAGCTTACTTTCTAAATCCAATATATAAGTAAATAAATAATGCAGCCTTGATAACCCTCAAAATAGAAAGTAATGGTCCATTAAGAGAAGACATTAAGAAGTCTTATTGACTCATGCATGGACCCTTCAAGTGCCCATTATTAGCCAAATGCTCCCATCAATTGTATTACCCACATAGAAAACAGTCTTCTTAAATATACCTTCAGGCCATAAATTCCTGTTCTTAATCAGCTAGTGACCAATTTTCTAATTTGAAATTTTATAATTTTATTTAAAAAGTTACAATTTTTGCTTTAAAGTTGCATTTTTAGGTGGTGTGGCTCATTTTTAGAAAGCAGTAACAATCAATTTTTTTTTTTTAAGTAGATCTCATATCCAACAGAAAGGTCCTTAGTTGTGCTGCTGCTCTCATTCACGCTGTCACCACAAAAAGGAAAAAGCAGTAGGGTTCTTTTTCAGTGACACCGTGGTCATATATAAATCAGCATGCTAACGTAAATCATTCAAGTCATTTTTGTCAAATGCCAAGGGTACAAAATAGACTTGATGGTTCATATGTACATTGTATGAGGATGTTATCTCTGCCTTCTGAATGAATGGAGGATTCATTTGATACAGACCTGGAAGACAGCTAATGAATCCAAATGCACTGGTCTTCAGTTGGATTGATATCTAGGCTGCCTACATTACATTGTTTTTAACTTCTGGCCATTTTAGCTGGGAAGGTTTTTCCATCTGGGTTTCAGGCACACACACCTCCGAAGTTAGTTAAAACTGTTCACTTAATTGCCACCCTAACTTGACACTCAAAGGTCCTCTTACTACACTGGGTCATGTTTGATAGTTTCCTCAACTTCCAGCCTATAACCCTTTGCAAAATTATTCCTCCTCAGCTCTTCCTGATTAAATTTTAGCTCTACCTTTTTGATCTGTATTTCCCTGAGTTGATTGCATGCCAGATATCTTTTTTCACTTTTCCTTTTGGTATCACTTTCTCCCTACTCCCCTCAAGCTAGCCTTTAGTCATCTGGATTCTTTCTCTTAGTCATAGATTCTCTTTACTCCCACCCACCGCCACTTCTGGGGCCTTCCCTGGCGTGGACTAATGGTTACTATTCTTACAGCTCTAGTCAGACAGCTTCTGGCATGCTTCTACATTAGCATTCCCCAACCTCTTTTTCTATCAGTAGATAAATGATGGCTTTTTTTGTCTGTGGAAAGGAGGTAAATGTAATTCACATTTAATTTGAGAAGGGGTTAGTCATCACATAAGTCATTATTCAGATATAGCTGCTCAGCAATTTATACATCTGGGAACGAATTAAGTATGTGTCATGTGGAATCTATTTGACACAACTTTCAATCTCTAAAACATTTGTGAGGAGGAAGTTGATGATACCCTTTCTTTTAGCGGAAAGGGCAAGGCTAAACAAAGGTTGTATGAAAAGGGATGGAGAAAAGTATCTGAATTATCTAGGGAAAGAAGGAAAGAAGGAAACATGAAAAAGGAGAAAGTAAAGCAGGCTGGAAGGAAATAAAGGAGAGGAGAGGACAGGTGAGAAGAGGGGGGAGGGGAAGGAAAATGGAAAGAACATTAGTTCCACTGGGAGCATTGTTAGAGTAAAATATTTGTGGTATAGTTTACAGGCCAAATGAACTGAAATCCTCATTCTATAGCTGCAGAACTAGAGCAGAGCTTGGATGGAAGGCCCAGAAGATGCATCTTGCCTCTCCCCCCTTTCTGTAATGCCTTTTTTGACAGTGGCTTCCCAGTGACACCTTTATGTTCCTCAGTCAATATTACCTCATTCTCGGGCGCCTGGGTGGCTCAGTCGTTAAGTGTCTGCCTTCGGCTCAGGTCATGATCCCAGGATTCTGGGATCGAGTCCCGCATCGGGCTCCCTGCTCGGCGGGAGGCCTGCTTCTCCCTCTCCCACTCCCCCTGCTTATGTTCCCTCTCTCACTGTGTCTCTCTCTGTCAAATAAATAAATAAAATCTTTAAAAATATATATATTACCTCATTCTCTTAACTCAGAATTCTGCCTTACTTTTCAAACACAGAAGAGGGGAGCATATCTACATTTATACTAAAGAAAAGAGAGAGAAAAGAATTTAGCCAATGATATATAATAAAAAGATGATATTTATCAATTATCATTGAACCAAATATTTAATTTAACTAGTTTAAGATAGTTTATTAATTAAATTATTAATAAAAGGTTATGGCCTTATTTCAGTCTGGTTCTTAGAAGGTAAACAGCAAAATATGACTCTCAATAGGAAAATGGTTACGTAAAAATAGTCCCGTTGCATTGTAAACTATTATGCAGGCACTGAAAGAATAACATCCAATTTAAGACTATTTCCATAATTTAATAATAAGTGAGGAAAATAAATAAAGAAAAACATGTACAGTTAGTATCATTTTTATAAATCAATGACAAAACTCCCCTCATATGTGTGTGTATATACATATAAGGATATGTATATTGTCTTAATATATTCTTGTATAATGTTGCATGGCTATAGGCAAAAATAGAGAATAATATCTACTAAGTTGTTAATACAGATTTCATGGATGCGGGTGTGTGAGGGATATGAGAGGAAAAGAATAGGAAAGAAGAAACAAGAATCAAGTTGACAATTGAAGGGGGTGGTCTTTGGACAAAAAATATATATGTTAGTATAATTAAGCATTTATTATATATACAATTTATTATTTATACACAATTATATCTATATATAAGTGTATATAAATGAATTCATGTGTGTCTGGGCACATTTTTTTTAAAAAAAACCGGAAAGGATAGGACTTAATTCTCTCTCCATCCCATCCAACATCTGCCAAAAACCACAATTACACATTTAGAGTTGTACAAACAGATGTGCAGATAAGCCTTCATATAATTCATCTCGTCTCCTCTCTCTACAACTTACATAGTGGGATGTAAACTTACACTTTAGGTTGCAAACCTCCAAGGGGCATGAGTAAACCTGAAATGTCAGAACTCTACAATGGCAATCAAACTTGTGAGAAATGTCAAGGTAATCACCCCATATGCTTGGTGAAAATAGTAACCCCTGAATGCAAAAATTAGATCAGCAACAGAAAAAAGAAACTGAAGGAAGAAATGTATACCAGTTAATAGTCAAAACTATTTTGTTTTCAAAAGCATATGATAATCATTAACAGAGCTGACAATTTTTTTTTTTTGAGAGAGAGAGCGGGCTCGTGAGAGCGAGTGGGGGTCTGGGGGGGGGCAGAGGGAGAGAATCTTAGGCAGGCTCCACGTCCAGTGTGGAGCCTGATGTGGGGCTCCATCTCACAACCCTGAGATCATGACCTGAGCCGAAATCAAGAGTCGAACGCTTAACCGACTGAGCTACCCAGGTGCCCCCAGAGCTGACAATTTTTTAAATGCATATTTGCTATTTGCTCCTTCAGCTTTTAGTTTTCTTTCTGTCCTTTTCTCTTGCTTTTTATTAAAATATTTTTCTCTTGTAAATTATTTTGAAATTGAAATTTTATTTTTATCTGATTAATATGTGCCCAGTTCTAATATTTAAATAATTCAATAAATCTTAGAATGAACAATAGCAGCCCCTTGCCTGTCCCCTGCATATCCTGATTCCAGCTACTCCAAAGTCCATTATGTTATTTTAGTTATTTCTTTTAGGGTCTACCTCTATACACCTAAATGATATATTAAAATCTCTACATTCTGGGTGCTTGCTTTACACATTATCTACTGAATTCCTATTATGGAAGTTGTATATTTAGCTTACTTTTACCTTACATTTCTCCCTGACTTATCTTTCAATATTGTCATGTAATGCTTTTAGTTTAATCAATATTTATTCACACCTGTACAATTAAGTTCTACACCAGGCAATTATTTAGTTCATATTTTTTCTTAAGAGGTCTTTGTTGAATTCTTCTGTCTGCCATTCTGATCTAAATTGGTCTCTCTGAGCATGCCTGCACCACTCTCATCTTGAAGCTTTCCTTACGATAAGTCACCATCTCCCTCTTAGATTGAATCTCCTATTTCCTGAAAGTCATGACTTCTTTCTAGGTACTTCTCTTGGGAGCATATCTTCTATTAGCTTTCTTTAAGAGAGTGCAAGTGAGATGATTTTTGTTAAGGTGACATGTATTAACTTGATCTATACTTATAACTGATTAATAGCTTGATGGAGTACTGAAGCTGAGCTTAGAGACTGTTTTTCCTCAGAATGTTGAGGATGTTGCTTTGTTTTCACTTGCCATCTAGTTGTTACTGAGGAATCTAACATCATGCTCAATCTAGTCTTTCCTATAGAAACTGTTCTTTTTTCTTTTTTGTCAAAGTTTTTATTTATTTATTTTAGAGAGAAGGGAGAGAGCATGTGAGTGTGAGCAGGGGAGAGGCAGAGGGAGAGAGAATCTGAAGCAGACTCCATGCTTAGTGCAGAGCCCCAGAGGGAGCTCGATCTCACCTGACCTGGGCCAAAACCAAGAGTTGGACACTCAACCGACTGAGCCACCCAAGCACCCCTGTTTTTTTTCCTTTCAGGGAGCCTTTGGGATCTGTTCTTTTTTCTTGAGGGTCTATAATTTCATGATTGCCTTGAGGTAGCTATTCTGAGCATTTAGTGGACCCCTTAAATTTGTAAAAGGATGCTCTCAGTTTTGCAAACTTCCCTTGATAAGTTCTTTGACAATTTCCTATTTTTGTTTTCTTTTTTCTGTTTCTTATGTCTGAATTTCCTAATAGTTCAGTTTTGGATATCCTGTGTTGAGTTTCTAATTTTCTTATATTTTATCTCCTATTTTACATTTTTTAATCATATTACCTAGTTTCTGATATAATCCTTTGACAATCTTTTAGCTATTCTAGTTTTTTTAAATTTATTTTTCCTTGTTCTTTGAGTTTCTACTGTATATTATTTTTTCATGCAACTCAAAATGTTCATTTTCCTAACAATTTTTTTTTAAAGATTTTATTTATTAATTTGACAGAGAGAGACAGAGAGCACAAGCAGGCAGAGCGTAGGCAGAGGGGAAGGGAGAAGGAGGCTCCCCACTGAGCAAGGAATCGGAGGCGGGACTCAATTCCAGGACTCTGGGATCATGACCTGAGCTGAAGGCAGACACCCAACCAACTGAGCTACCCAAGCACCCCAAGAACTTTTTTTTTAAGATTTTATTTATTTATTTGAGAGAGACAGAGATCGCGACAGAGATCATGAGCAGGGAGAGGGAGAAGCAGGCTCCCTGCTGAGCAGGGAGCCAAATGTGGGGCTGGATCCCAGGACTCTGGGAACATGACCTGAGCCAAACGCAGATGCTCACTGACTGAGCCACCCAGACACCCCTTTCCCAAGAATGTTAATAACAGTTTTTGTTATTATTTTCTTTTATCTCAGAATTGCAGAATTGCTTCTATTTCCTCTAATTCCCACTCCCCGCCCCGCCCCCCATTTATTAGCATTGGTATCTGTCTTTCATGTACTTTCATGCCTATTAATTCCTGTGCATCCATCACTTTTAAGAATGAGATGCTAAGGGGCACCTGGGTGGCTCAGTCGTTAAGCGTCTGCCTTCGGCTCAGGTCATGATCCCAGCGTCATGGCATCGAGCCCCGCATCGGCTCCCTGCTCCGCGGGAAGCCTGCTTCTCTCTCTCCCACTCTCTGCTTGTGTTCCCTCTCTCGCTTTGTCTCTTTCTGTCAAATAAATAAATAAAATCTTTAAAAAAAGAAAAGAATGAGATGCTAAAATGTTAATTGGAGACTTGTTTGGAGTGGGACAAAGCATTTCAAAAGAGAGTCTACATGTTTACATAGTAGAATGAACAAATGTGGATATGGCTTTTGACTGTAAAATCCACACATATTGGTATCTGTGTCATTTTTCTTGGGCCAGATTCCTCCAAAGAACTCCCTCTAATTTCCTACTTGAGGCTTAGATGAGGGAAGATAAAATCTTGACTTATAAGCACTCAGAGATCCCAAAGGGGAAAGGGGCTGGAGACTACATATTTTTTTTTTTCACTTTTTTTTTAAAGATTTTATTTATTTATTTGAGAGAGAGAATGAGAGAGAGAGAGCATGAAAGGGGGGAGGGTCAGAGGGAGAAGCAGACTCCCCGCCGAGCAGGGAGCCCGATGCGGGACTCGATCCCGGGACTCCAGGATCATGACCCGAGCCGAAGGCAGTCGCTTAACCAACTGAGCCACCCAGGCGCCCTGGAGACTACATATTAATATAGAGATTTTCCATTTTTAATCACTACCCCCCTTCCCACCTACTGCTATAAGCGGGGATTGACTCCATATCCCCTCTCTTTCAATCTTCTTATGAAAGTAAATGCCTTCTCTTCTGACAGAAATGAAAGGAGACAAATGTTTGTACCTAACCTAAGAGGGAGTCTGGGGTCATAACTTCTTTATGTAGTCTTCCAAAATTTTAAATTAATTTATATCAATGTTTCATATAATAAACGTATTAAATATTTTTGAGATATGTTACAAATATTCTTCTCAAGTTATTTGACTTTTTCATTATGTTTTGATTCAAGTAGAACCTCTAAAACTAAAAGAGAATCTACAACATAGTGAACACCTGCTCTCAGCTAAGTATTAACTACTTTCACCCAAATTATCTCATATGTCATATTTAGTACAGGTTCTTAGTTTTCCCATTTTATGCATGATGAAACCAATGTTCTGGGAAGTTAGTAAACCCCACTGTCAGTGTGCTAAATATGATCCATGAAGTCACCAGTCATGTGAGAATGAAGGCTTGTTTGGTTATTATCTTTGTTTTGTATCTTTGGAATTATGTCCAGTAATTCTAATTGAATACAGGAACAGAGTTCCTGTTGTTACCCATAATATGTACAGAGGATGTGGCCCTAACTTTGTATAAAACAGAAAAGAAAAAGCTGTTTTTTTTACTTTGTTCAGAGTCTTATCTAATCAGATTGTGTTCTTTAATGCAAATTGGTTGGTATAAATGTACAGTAATCCAAGAAGATATAAACTGCCATGTTATTGTGAATCTGCATCATTCAGAGGCCCTAATTCAAACAAGTGCTCATATAGTGTTTTCCTCAGTGTCTCAGTCAGATAAGCTTGAAATTTCTCTCTTCCTGGAACACTGTTGATTCTGGTTTGTCAGGATTCTATAAGATTCTGCTGGTCCCAGTTTCTCTACTGGGATTTACATCAACCTGGTTATTGTTACTTCAATGACTCTGGGCTACTTGACAAAAATCTGGCTAGCTGAATGCTCTATAAACTGTTCTAGACATGTGAGAATGAGTGAACACTTTCTAATTATTTTTATATAGCAAATATATTATTGATAACTAAATCTGACAAAGATATTACAAGCAAGGAATGCTGCAGACCAATATTACATACTAATATTGATGCAAAATACTAAGTGCAATATTAGCAAACAGAATTCAAAGTCACATTAAGAAAATCATACACCATGACAAGGTTGAATATGTTCCAGAAATTCAAGATTGGTTCAGTATTAGTATTTCCATTAATATCTCACATAATAATAGGGTATATAAAAATTCTTAGATGCTAAAAATCTTCAAGAAATTCAACATTTTTTCCTGATTTACAAAAAAAGATTCAAGAAAATAGGAGTTTCCAGAGACTTCCTTAACATGATATAATACATATGCTTTAGTTCTAAAGTCACTTTCTTATTTAATGGGTAATCCACACAGACATTTCCACTAAATAAAAAACAGGGGAAGAATGCCCACAATTTTCAATAAGGTAGCAGGATATAAAATTAACATATACAAATCGATGGCCTCCATACGCACAAATCTTAACCAGTTTGATGGCACAATGGTAAGGAAAACTCCATTTACATCAAGAAGAAGTAAGATTAAAATTTTAGGACAAACAAAATAAGAAATGTACAAATTTATATAAGATAAACTCTAAAATACTCCTGAAGGGTGGACTTCTGCTCCCATCTGGTAGTAAAAAGCATCCTTCCCTCTACCCGCTGGGGTGTTGTCAGAGGAGGCCTAGTGGTGAGTCAGGACTTTCATCACCCCCAGAAGTAAAGAGGCTACACCCTCTATGGTGTCACTGGAAGCCATAGAGAAATCAGTAATGAGGAGCTTCTTCTCCACAAAGCCTAAGAAGTATCAGTGGAGACCTGTTTGGGAACTAGAATTGTCACTTATATACCA
Organism: Neomonachus schauinslandi; assembly: GCF_002201575.2. Lineage (NCBI taxonomy): Eukaryota > Metazoa > Chordata > Mammalia > Carnivora > Phocidae > Neomonachus > Neomonachus schauinslandi. Next base: position 27,253,882 of record NC_058405.1, on the reverse strand, counting down.
AAGTAACTAGGGGCCCCTCATCAGCTCAGGTGTCAATGAAGACCTATTGGAGAACTAGACTTTTAACCCAGTAGTAACAAGGCTGCCCCTCTCCTTTCCCTGTTGGAGCAGTGTCAGAAGAAAAATCTAAAAATTTTAAAGGGGTGCCTGGGTGGCTCAGTTGGCTAAGTGTCGGCCTTCTGCTCAGGTCATGATCTCAGGGTCCTGGGATCGAGCCCCACGTCGGGCTTCCTGCTCAGCGGGGAGTCTGCTTCTCCCTCTGTCTCTCTCTCTCTCTCTTCCACTCTCTCTCTCAAATAAATAAATAAGTAAATAAATAAATAAATAAATCTTTAAAAATTTTAAATATGCACAGAGAGTTAGATGCCGATACAGATGTATGTGAATATGTGTGCATACATATATTTCTTTCCTAGTGCAGCATATACTAAAAGGAATCACACCCAAATAGCAATGAGAAAATCTAGTACTCAGAAATTCATTTATAAATACCATTTCAAACAAAAGGAACTGATGCTCCTAGGTCTGAGTCAGGGAAAGTATAAGATGAATTTGGAACATCAATCATATGATTGCAGAAAGGAAGAAGCTGTTTAAAAAAAAAAAGTGCCATGTCAAAAGAACTCAGAAGCCAACTCCAAAAAGCTACCAGTGCCCACATCTGGGACATTTTTAGCCCCAAAATAATAATGATAGTAATGTTTTATAGTAAGTATCCATGAGTTTGCACTAACATAATAAACAAACAATAAGTAAGGTAGGTGGGTAGATAGATAATAGATAGATAGGTAGATAGATAGATGATATATAGATAGATGAATAGCTATATTTTAAGATAAAAGGGACAACTTTTCCTTATAGTACAATTTGAATATATAAAGAATCATGGAAATAGAAAAATCATAATTTTGCAGACACACTGTAGTAACTGTTCTAGTCAAGTATCATCAATGTACGCTGAAATTATTTGGGGAAAGTATTATGAGAAATAGGATATTTGCAAAATTTCAAACTATCTCCCCGTAAGATGCTTATTAAAAGTGGAAAATAATAATTTTATGGGGCAAAAACTTGGCACACACCACCTTAACAAAGTTATCAAAGTTAATATCACTAATATGAGATGTAGTCATCATGTACTTGATATGATGCACTGAGAAGGGTGCAACTAATTTGTGTTACTCTTGCCAAAAAGTGAATGACTCAGACTCCAGGAAAAATGTAAATTAAATGCAACCACAGTTCCTGGATTGGGTATCAGAACAACAACAACAACAAATAGTGGGACAATTGGTAAGTTTGAGTAAAGTGTCTAGATTAGTTAATAGTATTGTATCAACATTAATTCCTTAATTTTTATAATTGTACTATGGTTATGTAATTTGTTAACATTTGGAAAAGCTGGTAAAGGATTTTCGGGAACTCTTTGGTACTGTTTGCAACTTTTTGTAAGTTTAAAATTATTTCTAAATAAAAAGTTTAAAAAAGCAAAAGCAAATAAAATGATTAGTTTGACTTCTGTCTCCTCATTGCAACCTGATTGGTCATCACCCATGGTTTCAAATTTGTTGGTATAAATATCCTGAAATATTTGGAAATTTAGGTAAAGAAAATGGGAGTTACACTGTATAAAATAAATTCAATATCTTATGCTTGTATTTGGTCCTAAAAGATTTTGAGTTAAAATGGCTGAATTTATGACCATAGTTATATTATTAATCTTTAAATTTAGACTTATATTACTCTGTAGCTTATAATTTTAAAGCTTTGTTGCTTCTTCCTGTCTTTTATGTAAACTTCTCATGGCTGAATAAAAATCAAGGATAGATTAGGAAGTACTAAAATAGAACAGGCTCTTATCATCACATTTTTTCCAAATAAAGTTATCCCAATATATAATCTTTACAGGCAAGCCCTATTTGGTAAAGAAACTATGTATAAATGTTTGTGTTTCAGACATAAGAATAAATTATAAAGAGTGTAGCAATTTCTTATGATTGGCAAAGAACAGAGCATACTGGGGTTTTGAACATTCCACAGTTTTATTAACATTTATCCTGATTTAGACATTTGGTACACGTGTAGGCAATATTGTAATTGAGATAAAATATTTATACTTAATGTTTTGTGTAAGGCTAAAAAGAAGATAATATCTTATTTGATAACTAGAGCTAGTTGGAATTTGACCAGTTAATATGAATAACTTTGCTTGAAAATCTTTATCTAGATGATCAGAATTTAGATGGGTAAGCTGCCTGATTAATTCCAGATTTCAAATATTTTCATTCCAAATTCTCTTCCTGCCAAGATAATTATCAGGAACAATATAGAAGAGCACAAATGGTTTGGGAAATTTTATGTTGTTTAGGGTTAAAAATAAGGTCACGATATTTAAACTTCAGTTGTACTTAGTAAATATATCCTTTGTCAAATTCTAATTTTTAAACATTTTTGGAAGTAATTCTTGCAAGGTTTTGTCACACTCAGTGTCATTTGGAAGATGAATCCCAGTTGGCTGCATTTCATAGCACCTGCAACTTTCGGAAATGACTAAGATTTTCAGTTGACATGTCCCAGATATCAATTTATGTTACAAGTTAAATGATGATATCTGTATGCTTGTGAGGCAAGGTGCCTTTGTTAAGGAGAATATCTAATGATGAAGAGCAAATAAAGTCAAACAGTGATTTAAATCTCTACTCAAGAGGGAAAAATATACAAAAGCTTGGAATTTGACCTCAGATGTTAAAAGGAAAATTAATTACAAGGCTATGTAGTAGCATGTATCTTAGCTTTTTTCAATATTGTTGATGTTTCATAAGCTAAATAAAATATATCTTTGGTAGTACTGCATGATATATGTAAATCAAGCAGTATTTTACTAAGTCAATATTCTACAACTAAAGTTTGTAACATATAATTATGCCTCATTATTTTATGAGTTGACATTCCGAGATTTAAAATAAACAATGAAAGACTAAAAAGGGATGCAGATTGCCTGCAACTCGGGCCCAAATCTCAAACTTTTAGTGGGAGGAAGTTCTCTTGAGATTGGATACAGAAATTGTATTGATTTAATTTGTTTAGAGCCCCTAGAACAAAAATGGTCCAGGAATGAGCAGGATAATAAATTAATAAAAGATTCAATAACAGAATCACAAACCAATCAGAAATTTTGTATATAACCATATACCTGGGTCACTCTTAAAAAAATTTAGTTATTATTTGGAAACCTGAGGATGTTGGTGGGGGGTCTTGAAAATTTATTATGTATGTTCAGCACTAGGGGTTAGGAATGGGTATTAGGATTTTAAATAAGAATATTTGAAAAGGTATCAGGGATTTTGTCAAGTCAAGATTTTACCTGACCTTAAAATACTTTTAGGAGATAACAACTGACCCTCTATAGTTGGATTTTGAGGGAAAAAAATTTCTCAAAATGCAGACATCTTGGACCCTAGATCTTCCTTGGAATAGAGATAAGGAAAAAAAAAGAATGGAACAAAGGACAGCTAGCGGGGCAATTATAAGTGCCAAATTCTGGGCTTTACGGACTTGTTTCTCTAATGCAAACCTAGAAAGATAGACACAAAGTTTGTTGCTGGGTAGAAGAGATGGGTAGAAGCACAGATGCCAATGAAGGGCCTGTATGCCCCTGCAAAAAGGAGCTTTAGTCTCTGGAGTGCTTCAGTGACAAGGCAGACTTTGAGAAACACAGAAATACCTGAGAAGAGCTGACAGAAATATGTCTTTCCAGGGAGGCATGGGCTGTTTCTCCTTGCTCAATATTATGTTTCCAGGCCATAAGGGAGTATTTGACCCTTAGATAGCACTTAGCAAAACTTTGTTTAAGGAAAAAAATTTAGTCACTCCTTCTTTCCTTCCTTTACATTTTGGAGCTTCAACTACAGTATTCATTACAGTATGTTGAGTTATTATACAGCGTTCTGAATATTGAGAGAGAGCTGAATTTCAAGCAGGATAGAAATGGCTTTCAATCAAATTCTATTCACTACTAGTTTGAGAATTTAGAAAAGTTACTTACCTTCACTGATTTTCAGTTTCCTCATCTGTGAATTGAGATTAATAAAATCAACATTATATATAAGAAGTGTAGCACAATGCCTAATGTAACATGGAGTGAGCAGATTGAATAACATAGATGATAAATTCAGATTAGAGAATATAGAACAGAATAATTACAAATTTGGGGTATTACATCTGCTGAGAAACTGGCCTAAACGAAGAGGTTGCTTAGGAATGTAGCAAATGGCATATTCACTCGTGATGTAAGCAACAGTACTAGTTACAAGAAGGGCAAGCTGTTATATCCCCTAACAGAGGTGAGTGTTTAGGAGTTATTTGGGCAATGCTCTAGCCCGAGGGCAAGGAAGATCATTTCTGTCATCGGCTGGTACTTAGTACTCCATTTCTAGAGCAATGCTAGTGTTAGGTTGTATAGGGACCTAAGCTGAATCTCTGTCCTACTGCATCTCCAGTGAGAGTAAGAAGAGAACAACTGGTAGGAGCACCTTTGGAATCCGGTATATCCCTGCAGTGAAGTGCATCTGGAGACTCACGGACAGAGGGAGACATGAGGGACCAGTGTGCGAATCTAGCAGTTATTCTGAAGACAGCAAATAGAAGCTAGGGCGAGGCTTTAATTTCTACCCCCGAGTAGAAGACAGGGAGTATGGGAGGTGGGCTAAGGTTGTTGATGTGGTTTCTTCTGGGGTCATGTTGGGCTCTCTCTGTCATGGACAAAAATGAGAATAAGCTTGTGGTGACAAGAAGGAGAATTCGATATACTGTAATTCCAATTCCCAGGGAAACCAGAAAAAGAGCAGATGTCTAAACACAGATAGAATGTCTTATAATTTAGGCTCATATTTCTAACACATTTGGCAGAGAGTTTCTAGAAGAAAGGCAAATCTTAAGGATACAAAAAATGAGGGAAGAAAAGTTAACATTCAGAGAAATACTCTAAAATATGGCTGGCCTTAAAATGTAACAGGCACATTGAACTGAATTTGACCTTCTTGGTAATTTTTAACAAAAGATGAATACTTTCATAAAAATAGAAATTGTTTATCTAAATTAGATGATAACCATTATTCTTTCTGAAGTCTTCTTTGTCCTAGATCCATAATTTTCAACAATGAATGATGTCTTCATATATTTTTACCCAAAGCCTTTCCTTCATTCTTCTGAATACCCATTGTCTCTTTTGTGCTCAAAGGAAAACTAATGGAATGGGACTGGTGCTCAATCATAGTTGTAAAACAGCTCAATCATAGTTGGACATCTGTATGTGTAATCTCACTTCATTATAGCCTTTATGACTTTGATTTATCTATCTCATAACTCATGGAAACTATAATTTTTATTTTCTTGATTAATAATTTCTTTTCTGAAAAAAAGATATGTTCCAAATCATAAAATTAAAGCTGTGTTTGTTTATAAAAAATAATTCTGTGCAAAGCTCAGTCTTCCCATTACCTAGCAATATTGGTTATCCTAACAACTGATGAGTCTCATGTTAAAGTCTCATCAGTAAATCTAAGCTGAGTTTTAAAAAAATTCTCCAAAAGACATTCAGTTCATATATATATTACAGCATCTGTTGTAATAGGCCCTGAAATATAGTCAGTAATAATTCTGGTCTTCCTTAAGAAGCCTCTATAGTTTGGTGAATCATTTGGAACATTGGATAAGGTGCATAAAGGTAAAAAAAGAATACAGCACTGTGGCATATCACATGGTAAAAAATCGTATCTGTAGGATTTTCACAAACTACTTTGATCAGCTTGTGGTCCAAACTTCAATGTTGATTTTTAGAAGAAGCCTAATGGTGAATTTTAGGTAAAATTTCAAAGAGAGCAGGTGAACAGGACATTTTGTTTCATTCCCAACCAAATCGTAGGCTGTTTGCCTTCCTTTTTAGTCAGCTTGTCCAAGTTGCTGTGGTAAAGTATTTTGGGTGCTCTTGATGAAAGAGGTACTACCTAAAGTCAAATAGCTCTTAAGTATAAGAACTAAGATAAGAATCCAGGTCTCCTGACTCCAGTTTTATGGCCAAAATATATACTAAAGGACTTAAATAACTAATCCTTTGCGAGAGAGTTAAGTAAATTTGGGTTTTATTTAATAATCAAGAGAGCACCCGAGTGTGGTTCCATTAGAGAAAGAGCACTCCTTTTGACGTCAGTGGAAACAGGACTTTATATTGAATTCAGGGTAGGGCTCTAAATGGACATTCCTTTGCTTGATCATATTTCTTGGTAATCTCTTAATATTTACAGATAGAATGCCAAAAAAAGTTAAGTGTGTGTTAATCAGTTCCTAAAAGGATTAGACCTTAACTTTAAGTATTAAACCTTTGCTTATCCTGTCAAAACCTTCAGTTTCGTTGGAATCCTAATTACTAACCTATTCCCCTGTGCAGATGGTCATGGGGAGGAAGTTCCTTCTCCCTTGACCAAAGTAATTTATTAGTTTGTTGACAGATTACACAAGGCTGAGCTCTCTGCTTATCACAGTTAATGTCTCAAATACGCCTGAGGAGTGTGTATTTTGTAATTGCAAGGTCATCCTGTTACCACAAGCTCTAGCCTGTTTGTTTGAACAAGGGCAAGAACATATACATAGATCATTCAGTAAACTTACTAGTTAGAGGTATGGTGGTTAACAAAGATAAACACTCTATCTGCACAGTACCTGAAGAAAAGCTCTCAAAATTCCTAGCTTGTCTTCACACTCTAACACCAACACCAATTTTATATAAACTTATTTATCTGTCCTTCATTTTACATACATGCAAATAGTTTATATGCATTATCATGTATTTGTGTCACAATAGATTTAATCCATGCAGAATTATTTGTTACAATTAAGAAGTAAAAAAAATATCTGGTACCATCACATCTACTACTCATGAAACGTCTCTAAATTTTTCTTAATATATATAATATTTTAATGCAAAACTATGGATTGATGAGTTTCCTAAATTTGCTACCTAATAGGAGAATTTACTCTTATATGTCTTAAATCTGTTAATTTTTCTGAGGCCTTTCATATAATTTTAACATTCGGGATTCAAAATCCAGTCTAATCCATCTCTTCTCATTAAATTTAAGAAAAGTAAAAAGGATGAAAAATTCCTTCTGATAGTCACATGGGTTCAGGTCGAAATCCAATTATTGCCTGATGTGTTTTTTAAAAAAATCAATTAAGCAATCAGTGAGTGTGTCCACAACCCAAGAACATTAGAGTTGTGAAGACATGATATAAGCAAATGAAAAAAAAGGGAAAGATAATTTGTACTGAGGGAACATCTCAAGATGAAAAGTATTAATTCTCCCATTTCCATAATTTTTTCCCAAATGCAAAAATTACAATTCACTGATAGCCAGGGCTCATTGAAGAATGATAAGTTATAATTTGGCAGTGACTGAGGTAGTAAAAGCAATTCCTTCACCCTTTGGTTGAACAACTGTCTACTTCTGAAGGACCATTTGGTCTACAAGCCCCCTCAGGTGACTAACTCAGTGACAAAAGGAAGAGAGTTTCTGACCTGTCTGCCTTGGGACTCTTCATCCTGAGTCCGCATATTCCTGGGACTCCTGTCACCTGCTCTTCCTTTTTTCATTGCCTATTTTTCCCATATTTACTAAGAACAAGTCTTGCTTTGTAGTTCAGCATTTTAAAATTTTTTCAATTCATTACCACGAAGAGTGCTATATATTTTTTATATTATTTTATTAATACCAAAGCTTGTGAATTTCTGGATTATTTACTTCTTTTGCTTTATACCTTTACTTTAAATCTTCTGTATGGAAAATTTATATTATTTTTACTCTTTATAACTTTCTCTTGTTATATTTATTCTCCATTGTTATAGTTATTCAACTACTTCTTTGTCCACTACCTTATTATTTACCTTTCTTTTCATATTTTATTTTCTTCAAAACATGTATCCTCTTTGATTATTTAACTTTCTCTTTTAATTCTTAATTTTTCTTTTATTTAATTTTGTTGCCCCTTTTGATAATGGCCACAGCAGTGTAGCAGCAGAAGAAAGTAATATGGAGCATTTGTTTATTCATTCAGAAAAAAAAGAATATTACATGACCACAAATTACTAGGCACACTATTCAGGAGAAATATTGATTACTGGGCGCCTGGGTGGCTCAGCTGGTTAAGCAACTGCCTTCAGCTCAGGTCATGATCCTGGAGTCCCGGGATCGAGTCCCGCATCGGGCTCCCTGCTTGGCAGGGAGTCTGCTTCTCCCTCTGACCCTCCTCCCTCTCATGCTCTCTGTCTCTCATTCTCTCTCTCTCAAATAAATAAATAAAATCTTTAAAAAAAAAGAAATATTGATTACTGAATAATCATTTCCTCAAGCTTTGGAGTTTATGTCATCACCATAATAATATGGATTTGGTGCAGTTTCTCTCAGCCATTTCTCTGAGATTGAGTGCCCCCCCCACCCATAACACCAAATAAGAGATTATTCTCTCAGGACCACTGAGTGCAGGTGATGCACATAGAGCTTTGGGAAATGCACTCATCCCCCTGTTTCTCTCCTGACAAGAGAACAGATATTCGAGAGCACCCTTACAGGGCCATAGATAAGCCTGCTGATGAGCATGCATTTGCCAACTTGTGTTCTTCTGAATAATGTTTTTTTACTGTGTGTGCTTTTGTGAACGACAAAGCTGACCGTATTTCCCACTTTGTTTTGACTGCTGGAATAGTCATAGTCAGATTTGTGGCCCACTTCTTGCAATTTTATGGCAGGGATTTATAGGATGATCTTGGTGTACTAAAATTCACCATTGGCTCTTTCCATTTCTTATCCTTATGTTCATTGTCCCGATTTCTTTACTAATTAGTATCCTTTGTGTTGTCTTCCCTCTTCTTTGCATTTTGAAAGGTGCTTTAAATTAGTTTTAAGAGTGAGACAGAGCCTTTTTTATACTATAAAAAGTTTTTAACAGATTGTGTATTTTTGAGCAGAAACTATGCTCCATCTGCCTCTGTTGGCACTCAGTGGTAGACTACCTGATAGAAAAAAGGTGTGAATTCTAGCTTAATTGATTCCAGAGCAGTTCTGTGTTTTTATCGTCATATACAAACCAAGGGTTTAGATTCATATACACCCTCATTTCTGATTTTAAAAAAAGTCATGTAATGAACATTGTTTCTAGGGTTCATCTTCATTGGGCTGGTGTTCTCAGGACAACAGCTTAAACAGCTTATGGTTCCTATTCCTCTACCTCCTCCAATATCTCAGGCTCCACTAATCTAAGGCATTTTCTTTCACAAGTCAATTGACATTCACAGATTTTTTGCCCACTTAGTACTGTGAAGTTTCCTTATAGCTTTCTCTGTTACCTTGGAAAAAAATGTTAAGTATTTTTCCTAAGACTAAACATTTCTTAGGGATATGTGTAATGAGGAGCAGACTGCTGTAAAGTTATGGAGAGGAATAAGAAGAGGGAGGTTTTCAGGGAAATCTACATCAAACTAGTTAAGCAGAAATCAATCTGAACTATTCTTATGGAGTAAAATAGCTTTATTATCCTGTATATCCCTAAACGTGGTGCTATATCTGGGGGAAAGATTTGATTAGAACTAACGGCCAAATTCTTCAGGAAATATCTGGAGTATAACCTCGTGCTTTTTCTCACCCTGAGGATATAGGGAAATTATTCACATATGCTCAGTACAATGAGAAGATTTCTTTCTTCTTCCTGTGCACAGCAAAACCAGCTGCTGTTGAGGGCACAGACCAGAGAACTCTTTAGAATGAGCAGATTAACACTTCTTTCTATAGGAAGAGTTAAGCATATATCTCTATTCTTTAGAGTGTGTTTTAAGTTTAAGCTTAAATGCAATGCATCCGTGTTGATAACAAACTGGAAAGTTATGTGTATTTTTCTGAAAGCTCTCAGAACTTCAGATGGAAAGGCATAGGGGTATAGAAGGTAAACTACAGCATTGTGTTTATTTATATGAAGCTGAAAGTATATTCTAGAAGGAAGTGTTACAGGCCTACAGGCACTCCCTTTAATTCCCTGTAGAATATGATAGTTGCCACCAGCCAAGAGGCAACTATATAACAAAATCATCATTTATCAAAGGTTAGATACATAATTTAAATATGTTTTAGAGAAATTCAAGTAATATAAAAAAATTAATGTACAAACCTTTAAATGTAGGAAATTCCATTCTGGATTTCAGTTCATGTCAGTTTAAATATAGCACATAAATCATTTTATCCTAAAATCATTTTTTTCAGCAATAAACATGATATGTTCCATTGTAACCAAACATTTCACTGGGATCAAATTAAATAGTCTAAAATTTATTATTACCACCTTAACTACACAAATGATCTATTTTTGAATGTCTGGTCTATTTGGCTACATTTGGCCTTTACTATAGATTATTTATGAAATAATTTTATTTAATTCCATCATATAAACATAGCTTGAGTGCTGTCCATCAGATATTTGCATTTGTGTATACTAATGTGAGACACCTATCTCCCCATCCTGTCACCCTTATACATACTGAAGACCAAACTCTAGAGCTATATACGGTGGGTGCTGGCTAGAGCCCCATTTCTCCCTTCCATGACCACACTGACAGCTTCAACATGACAATCGACAGGTCGATCTATCAGGGCTCACCTTTAAGTATGCCAAATACCAAAAGAACCAAATTTTCTTGGTCATCCTTGTTACCCACAACATCACCCTCTCCCTCCCCCACTCTCTCTCTATATGTATATTTATACTCATATACACACACACATACATATATGACTTTACTTATAACAAGAGCTGCAACAGTCACTATATGGCAATGGCCAACTTTACAGGGATTTTTAAGCCAACATTGCCAAGATAGTGATTCTAAGAATAATATGTTGGGAAAAATTCCAATTGCCTGTTAACCACTGGCTTGTTGATATTGGGAACAGGTGCCCCTAGAAATAGTTATTTTTATACAATCCATTTTTACAGACTTGCAAAGACATTCTTGCTCCTAGGATGCTTTTCTCAGGGTGAAACCAGGATAACATCATAGATTTGGATATATATCATAGAATCCTGAGTATGAATTTGAATAATTTTACAGATAAATTTTGCTTATCTACAAATTGCTAAATAGAAGAAAAGTGTCTTTAACAGGCCATTTTTGAAATTTATTATAAATTTTCCTTTAGTGAAGCTATATTCTTTTTCCCTCAAAGCCTGTAGTTTAAGTCAGTGGATGATTTTTAGCTGTATGGAAGAAAATAAAAATGATTTTTCCACATACGCATAAGATTGTAACCATATGCACCCAATAGTGCAGTTTCTACTATGGGTTATATTACACCAAAATAAATGACAAAATTTCTGCCTGGAAAGTGAATATTACAGGGGAATAAGTGATGTAATAAAAAAAACCAGAGTGTTGTCTGTTAACTTTAATTGGAATGTACTTTCACTGCAGTTTCCAGAATAAGATTAATATATATATTAAGCAAAATAAAGGAAATACAAATATATTAAATAAATTCAATAATTAAAAATATGTGCTATTTGTATTATTATAAACTTTGCCTCCCTTTTTTGTATAAGCATTGTTTTAATAGAAACTAAGTAGGGACTATGACTGATTAATTAGTATTGATTAATGAGATTTGTGACCCAGAATAAATAAGGTTCTCCTCTCCTCCTTGCTCCTTTATTTAAGTAAGTTTTATTATTGAGATTTGCCTTAAGATTAACTTTTACATAAAGTGGTTTTAAGTATTAAGATTTGCCTTGAGATTAAACTTTTTTAAGAAAAAGAGTTTTTCTTTTAAACATTTTATTTATTTATTTATTTGGGAGAGAGACACACACACACAGCGAGAGAGGGAACACAAGCAGGGGGAGTGGGAGAGGGAGAAGCAGGCCTCCCACAGAGCAGGGAGCCCGATGCGGGACTCGATCCCAGGACCCTGGGACCATGACCTAAGCCGAAGGCAGACGCTTAACGACTGAGCCACCCAGGTGCCCCAGAAAAAGAGTTTTTCTAATACAATGTTTGAAAACTACTGGAGAGGGTTAGAAGAGAATATTATTTTCCCAACTCTGGTTTTCTTGAGGAAGGATTTTCCCTCACACATTGGTGGCACCTTCCCACCTCTACTACTACCCTGGAGTTATCTAGTTGACTGGAGTTACTTAGCTGATGGGAGCCAAAATTGGCCCACAGTTCTCAGTGAGATGGGTTAAGCTCCAGAAGTCCAGTGCATGGGATTTCATCACGTTACTATTTCTTTCTCCATTCAGGTTACTGACCCAAATAAGGTGTTGAATCTGAAGACTTAAAATGTTCAGTGGTGGGATGCTCCAAGGTTCAGGCTGGGGGTAGTCTCCTTTGTTGATCTTATTTGGCTTTCATGACATTATCTAACCTGGTTTTATCTGTAATAAATGGGATATTGTGGGCTTCCATCTTTGTTTTAGTTCTTAAATTGATCAGAATCTGGTCTGAGGATTAGAATGATGGTTGCTTCCAAAATCCCAATTGATTAAATGGCTTTCAAGTGTTTTCTCCTCTATACAGAGAGAATAAAATTTGCTACTAACCAATGATTGATTATTAGGAGTCATGCTCTATTCTATGTGATTTTCACATACCATGTCTTTTAACTCCTCTGCATTCCAAAATAGTTGCTATTCTTATGTTCATTTTACTGATGAGAAAACTGAGACCCACATATGTTAGTTACTTGCCAAAGGATAAAACTAATAAGTGGAAGAGCCATGACTCAAATTTATAGTTTGGTTTGATTTTACTTTTTAATTTTTTTAGAATTTTTTTTGAAAGATTTATTTATTTGAGAGAGAGAGCACGCATGAGCGGGGGAGGGACAGTGGGAGAGGGACAGAATCCTCAAGCAGACTCTCCATTGAGCACGGAGCCCCAGGCAGGGCTCTATGCCAGGACCCTGAGATCGTGACCTGAGCCAAAATCAAGAGTTGGTCGCTTGACTGACTGAGCCTCCAGGAGCCCCTAGTTCGGTTTGATTTTAAAGACTGTCTTTTTTTTTTTTAATTATAAGACATTTAATGTGAAAAAATGACATAATATGACATGATTAAATTAACATGTGAACTTTTTTGTATTGAGAAAAATGGAATATTAAAAAAAAAATAGGTGCCTGCAGTTTAATCATCTATCTGATCCCCCCCTTTCGATCTCTCATCTTTGATCAATCCAATGCTAATAAGTTGTTGTTTATCTCCTCAGAACTTTGTTCTTGCTCTTATAGAACTTATAAACACACCTTGATAATTTGGGTTTTTAATTTATATATTCATAATCATAATCTGCAAATTACTACAAAACTCTTTGTTTCTCACTAACTATATATCATATATCCAATTCTATTTTTAAGTTATTTCACATGAATTAGATTATGTCATACATGGCTGACTATTTTTAAAGTTTTATAATTCTCTTTAATTCCCTCTGTCCCCTCTTCCTGCTGTGCCACTGTATACAGCAACCCCACTACCTACATAAACAGAGGAAAGCCTGGCTGTACTTAAGTACTCCTCTACATGTTTATGTATTTATATAAAAAATGTAGATTTATAACTTGAGTTTAGATAAATCAGGTTATAAGAACTCAACTTTACAAGGAGTTTCATTTACTACCCCTATTTTACTTGCAAAGTTTTCTTATGATTTAAAAGGCTTCTGAAGGATTTCCTTTGCTTCAGGAACAGATGGGCACTATCACATGAGAGCCAACCACACAAAGTTTTATAGTTAATGCATTTTGTGGCAAGTTTTCCATTTGATGTCTCACAGTTTATAAACTTGTAGCAATAAAGATATTGTGCAGCACGTGTCCCATGATGTTGTGCCTTTTGTTGATTATGGTATCATTTGCATTCTTTTCATGGGTTTCTTTAGTCTTTACTCTTTTTTTTTCCATTAAATGTAGAATTACATAAACTATTTATAGACACACATATTTTGCTTATAAGTATGGTTGAAAAATGCAAAATAGTTACAAAAAATTAAAGAGAAATGTTGGCAAGATAGTAGAATGATTAACTAAAAGATTTATAGGATTACTCAGCTTTTCTCTTTGATTTCAGTTTTGTAAGTTGTATTTTTCTAGTGATTTGTCCATTTCAAATGTGGCAGGTAATTGTTTATACCATTATCTCATTATCTTTCATATGTGTGATGTCCTTACGTTGGCTAGTTGTGACTCTTTTTAAAACTACCTCTGTAAGACTTGCCTGCGATTTAGCAATTTTATTATGTTCTAAGAACTTTTGCTCTCTTGATTCTCTTGATTTTATGTCTTATTAATATCAGCTCTTATTACTTTCCTCACTTTTTCATTTTATTTTATTGTCCATTCTATAATATATTGAATAGGTGCTTAATACATTACTGTTACAGCCTTTCTTCTTTCCTAGTATTTGCACTTAAAGATGTTTAAGTGTTCCTCTAAGTACTGCTTCAGTACATCAAAAAACTTCTGGTATGTAGTTACTTTATTGTCACTTATTTCAAAACTTTATTATTTTCTACTATGACTTTTTTATAGGTAGGCTATTTAGAAAACTACTTTTATATTCAATAAATATGGGCATTTTCTAATATGTTTTTGCTTATGATTTCAAATATAATGAATTATGGTTAGAAAAAAATTTGTATCATTTCAATCTCTTGGCATTTTTGTAAGACTTACTTTATTGTCTAACATATGGTCATTATTTTTAGTCAATAATTGCAAATGTTTCTTGTATATGTGCCTGAAAAAAATGCTACACTGCATTTTTGATGGCTAGCATTCTACATATGTCCAAGAGATATATTTTAAAAATATATTGTTCAAACTTCTATATTTTTATTGTTTATATATTCTAGCAATTATTTAGTAAAATGTGTCACTGTTATTTTGGATTTGTCTATCTCTTTTAGTTTTATTAAATTAATAATAATTATTAAATTAATAAAGTTATTAAATTAATAGTTTCTATATTTTAAATTCATATTATCAGGTACAAATACATTTATTACATTATTAAATAATTATTACATATTTCTGGGAAATTGGCAAAAAATATCATTATGATGTGGTCCTTTTAATTTTAAGTAGTGATTGTGCCTTAAAGCCTATTTTGTTAAATTTCAACAAAGCTCCACCAGCTCTTTTATTTGCTACTCTTTGCTATAATTTTCTATTCCTTTATATTTGAAATTTCCACACCCTCATGTTTTAGAATATATAGCTATGACTCTTGCTTAGGCTGCTGCTGTTGGTTTTTATTAGTATTCAACTGAATAAATGACAAATATCAATCAACTATATGGAGATGGGCAAGGTGTGTAATAGGTCAGTGTTTGCTGTGGCAATGGGTTCCGTGTATATAAATTGTAGCTGCATATTTCTTCTTCCATAGCTGCTGTGGGGTTTCCCAAACACCAGATCTTGTAGACTGTATCTGAATATGTTCAACACTAGTGATAAACAACTAAAGGTGAGTGCATGGTTTTGAAATACTCTGTTCAGTGTTCTCTGTGTAAGTACTTTGTTAAGATGCTTGCTTGAGAAGGCTGACTTAAAGTTTAGACAGATTATAAAGTAATCAAGTAAATGGTCATATTTATTCTTAAGGTTTAGAATGTATTGTTCTGTGAGCTGCAGTTTTTCTGTACCTCATATTTTTCTATACCTCATATTTTTCTATACCTCAAAATGCATTTACCAACTACATGTATAATAAATGCAATTATAAGAAATTCAGACATGGAAAGTTTGGAAAAATTGTAATAGAAACAGATGAACTAGAGAGGCACCTGGGTGGCTCAGTCCGCTGAGCATCAGCCTCTTGGTTTTGGCTCAGGTCATGATCTTAGGGTCCTGAGATTGAGTCCCACATCAGGCTCTGTGCTGGGTGTGGAGCCTGCTTGAGATTCTCTCCTTCTCCTTCTAGCCCCTGCCCCCCCCACCCCCAATCGACACTCTTTCTCTCTCTTTTTTCAAATAGATAAATAAATCTTTTTTTTTTTTTTTAAAGATTTATTTATTTATTTGAGAGAGTGAGAATGAGAGAGAGCACATGAGAGGGGGGAAGGTCAGAGGGAGAAGCAGACTCCCTGCTGAGCAGGGAGCCCGATGCGGGACTCGATCCCGGGACTCCAGGATCATGACCTGAGCCGAAGGCAGTTGCTTAACCAGCTGAGCCACCCAGGCGCCCGATAAATAAATCTTTTTAAAAAAATAAACAGATCAACCAGAACATTTGATCATTTAACTTATTTTACTTCCTATTTTCATATTTTAAATAAGTTTTCTGTATTTTCTCTTTTAACTATTCTTAAAGCATAGAACAGGAAATTGAAACATTTGTAGAAAACTCCATGTTCCAGGAAGGTAGTTAAGTTTTGATGTCCTTCTCCACTTTCTGGAGGAGACCACCTTGAAAGGCCTTTGGTTTTAGAAAGAAGTCATATCTGGAGATAAATCATTAAACTTAGTGTTATGAATTTTTCTTTTCTGTTAGGATAAGATTTTAACCAGATTATTGATATATTACATTATGGGGAATTATGTTAAGATACAATTAAGAGTCCAAATTATATGAGATTACAGTTAAAAGTAGATTAAATATTCCTAACTCAGAAATACACTAGTTTTGCGAACATGATAATTTTATGAAGTACTGTATGGGAAGGGAATTTTCTTTTCTCATCATAAGTGATGGTTACTTCTATTCCAAATCACAAATGATACTCAGAATGTGATATTTTGAAAAGTGTATAATTAGAGAACATGTCTCATGTGATTATTGATCCTCCTTAGAAATGTTGGGTTGAAATGAAAATATAGTAAGTACTAATAATGGCCTTTATATTTCAGGGTACCTAATTATCTGACTGACCCAGATGGAGTTCCAATATCCTTTTGGAGGAAATATAGTAAGAAGACAGAGTTAGACAGTTTTATAGCTCAATACAAATTTTAACAGGAGATCACAGTTAATCATTAAAAATAAAATGAACACATTATTTGGATGCAGCTAACACAGAGATTGGACAATGCAGACCAGATAAAAGAGAAGAGTCATAGAACTCAAGATGGTGAAGAGATTGAGCCAAAGGAAGCAGGAAATCAGTGTGAAAACACAATTCCTCAGAAAATTCACTGAAACCTTACCTAGGGCATTGGATATTCCATAAATCTAGCCATGAGGACTTGAGCCAGCTTGATCGTTTGATCTAAATGTCAAAGCACACAGTAACCTCAGCTGATACCTTGGCTAAATTTTGACTAATTAACATTTAAATTGGAATTATCTTGGTTATTTGACTAAAATTCTCCCAGGAGATCAGAATGAAAATGCTTAATAGTTAAATTTGACAACTTAGAGGATGAACAGGTTTAAAAATAGGAGAAGTATTATATAAAATGGGAACATCTGTCTTCTGAGCTTTCAACATGTCAATGACCTTTTTAGAACATGTTTATATTAAAAATTCCTTTTGTTCCCATTCATAAATGCCAAAAGGCATATCTCACCTAATTTCATTTCAGAGAGGGACTAAAAAGACTATGTTTCACACCTTATTTAAAAGCTGCTGCAATAAAGATTATAAAAAATTGAAGCCTTGTTCTTAGGTACTTGGGAAAAAAAGCATTAATAAAGAAAATTAATTGAGAATGAAATAAAATATCTCTCAGAAATACAAATATTTTAGATTTTAAAATACTGAAATACATATATATGTAAGTACACAAATTATATATGTACAGCTTGATGAATTTTCAGAATGAACACACCAAACTTGTCAGTACACACACACACACACACACACACCTGTTGTGATTATTTGGATTGCTTTAACTCCATGGACCAATATGGGAATAACTGGCATTTTTACATCACTGACTCCTCAGTGATGCAGTGATGAAATCCTCAATGAGAAGTTCTAGCTCTTCTAATTCATCCACCCACCTTAATTTTTTTAAAACTTTGGATATTCATTTATTTATTCATTCATCCACACATACATTTGGAGATACAATTATGGATAAGACTCTCTTTTGTTCTGTGAGTAGTTTTAAGCTAACGGGGTAAATGAGATACACACATAAATGACAATAATGCAAGTTGAGTCATTTTACATTTTTGGAAATGGTACACATAAAGTAAAAATGAAATTGAAAGAAAATAATGAATAGAAACCACAATCAAGAATGACTTCATGGAAGAGAAAGCTTTTGAATTAGTCCTTGAAGAAAGGAGCCAATTAAAATATACAGCAAGAGGGTAATAACATTGTAAGCACTGCATAAAGTCATGTCGGCAAAAATGTCCACAGCACAGGTGGATTGCTGGGTCTCACACCCAGAGTTTTTGTTTCAATATGTCTGGGGTGGTCAAGCCTGAGGATCTGCATACCTTACAAGTATTCGTGTGATTATGATACTGCTGGTCCGAGGACTACATTTAGAGAACCACTGCTCTGTTGTAAAGTAGTCTCCCCTGGTGCAGGCAGAAGGCTCCCTGAACTCCTGGGATTACTCTAATCATTGTTACCTGGATTACATACCTAGCCTGAACAATACTTGTAGCTTGGATGCTCTTGTTGTACAGGCCTGGATCCTATGCCCACCTTTGTATCTTGGGGCAGATCCCATGGACCGAGGGAAGTAAGAATCCAAAAAGGATATTTTAGATACCATTGCAAAAGGGAAGGAGTACTAGACAAACACAAATATTCATCAATGTGCTTTAATTCACAGCTCTTCAAATTTATTGAATTATTAATAAAAACATACATTATACTCCCCATTAAAATAACTTTAAATGATTACGGCTTCACTGAAAATGTGGCATTTGGACTTTAAAATGTAGTAATATCAACCGTAACATGGAAGAGCATATGCGTTTTCAAAACATTTCAATATATAATGCATAATGGTTGAGAAGAAACATTTATTTGTAAATTACATCCTGAAGATGAGGTTAGTTCAGTGTCAACATGTTGCCTAGCTGAAGGTGGGTAGCATTCACTTTGTAGGTTATGTGAATGGAAACCATGCAGTTGTGCAACACAGTTGATCCTTAATTACATTCAGAATTTTCCATGAGGTATAGCTCATTAGGTAGATAACTGGTTTTGTGGATTGGACATTTTATTGGTCACTGCTATAACACAGTTTTCTTAAAGAAAGTATTTTTTATTAATCTAGAAAATATTTCTTCCTTGGCAGGTATGATTTCCACCAGTCTAGATGGAGACTGCTCTAAAAACCCTCAGTGTGGATCTGGATTCTTTCATATGCATCCTTTCTTGAAACATGCTGACTAGAGTCCCAGAATGTCTGCATTCTCCACAAATCTACAATCTCCCTATGGGACTGTGATGAAGTTACTCACTTTATGGTATTAACCTAAGGAGTTATAGAGTAGCAATTTTTTTATTTCTTTGGACATACATTTAGCAATGGCATACCAGCAACAGATAGAAAGCCTTGTAGCAATTTTACCACCAGCAAAAATGGCTTACAGAGAAAAAAAATATTGAAGCTCACTTCAAGTTTAAACTTGTGAAAACTCACTGTTCGAACACAGATAAAGTGTTTTCCAAATAAAATGATCATGTGAGGGATATTTTCACCCATTTTAATTCTTTGGGAAATGGATAATTTGAGAATAAATAGGGAAAGCAAGGGAATAATTCTTCAGGCAGACATGCTATCCTGTGAACTTGCCCTTGTGAAAAACTGCCCATGAGCATATTTAAGGGTTTATTGTTCTGTTTTCTGTGTATATAAGGTATGATCATACATCTGGGGAATGAGTTATGAAATGGAAAATGTCCCCTGGCCTGAGACTACCGACGTAGCTGTTTCGGTGTTGCTTTGGCGTGGTGACAGCATTCAAAAATTCTTCTTAGTGCAGCCAGAATTGAGAGTCTCAATTTGTCTCAAAAAAGCAAGGTAAAAACAGTCCTAATTTGCACACTTTGCTTGTTTGATTTTATAATTTTGACCAAGAAATCACAACAGCAACTTGTGTGTTCAATTATATAATTTTGAAGTATCCTTTTTCATCTTTTAAATTTGCTTTCAAATGTTATTTAATATCCAGCTAAACAAACAAGTAAAACATGTGTGGATATTTGTATCACTGTCCAAAAGACATAGATGAGTAGCAATGAAATAAATACCATGACTTTTTCCTTGGCTCCAGGTTTGTTGGTTATGGACAAAGTTAAGAAGTGTGATTTTTTTCATAATGCTCTGTCTCCATTATTTGGAGATGATTTGTTCAGTTGTCAACATATTTAATCTAATTTCCTAGTAGTTTGTAACTGGGTGATATGAAGAGAAGCATGAGGGGATTTCAGCATAAACCTATAATTTTCTATTATTACTATTTAAGTTTATTGGAAGAGAAAAATGTGCGTGTACTAAAATATTTATGAAAATGTTATTTTGTAATCTCTAAATACTGAATTATTTTTTCTAAGGTTTAAAGATTGTAAAATGCTCATGTGATTCTTTTTTTTTTTCAATTTAGACATGCTTTTTAAAAATTTGCTTAAACAGGACATCAGCAAGATGGTGGAATAAGAAGTCCCCTGCTCATATCCCCCCATAGTGACAATAATTTGGCGGCCATTTATGGACAGAAGTGCTTCTGTGGGAGCTTTGGAACCCAGGTAGGAAGTTTGGAAGCCATGGTAGAGCCCACAACAAAGGAAGGTCATTTAAGAAGGCTGGCCCATGTCCAGATGGCTGGCTTATGAATCATGGTTCTGGTTACAGAATAGCCATATCCCCTAGGAATTTGGCTACAATCCCACTAGGTCTTGGTCCTGTCATCAGCACCATCCACTAAGGGACCTAGGAGAAGCCCTCCCTGCTTATGCATTGGGTAACAAGTCTGCCAACCTCAGTCCCAGCTGTGCACCATGAAGCAGCCCATGGGCCCCTTCCAGCCCCTGGATACATATCATAAAGTAATGTAAATAGCAATATGGATAACATAAAATACGGTGGGGGAGAATAAAAGTATACAGTTATTGTGTGCAATCAAAGTTAAGTTGTTATCAGCTTAAAATAGATTGTTAAAGTATAAAATGTCTTATGTAAGCCTCATGGTAATCACAAAGAAAAACCTATGATAGATATGCAAAAGATAAAGAAAAAGAAATTATAGCGAAAATAAAATCAAATCAGAAAGGGAGGTAACAAGAGAAGAAAGGAACAAAGAAACCATGAAACAGTCAGAAAACAACAAAATGACAAGGGTAAGTCCTTACCTATCAATAATTACTTCAAATGTAAATGGATTAAATTCTCCAATCAAAAGACATATAGTTACTGAATGAGTAAAAAATACAATCAACAATATGTTGCCTTCAAGAAACTCACTTTACCTTTAAGGAAGCACATAGGCAAAAGGTGAAGGGATAGAAAAACCCTATTCTATGCAAGTGATAAACCAACAAAAGAGAACAGGGGTGGCTATACTCATTTCAGATGAAATAGAATTGTCAAAATCTGTCACAGAAGACAAAGAAGGTCACTGCAGAATGATAGAGGTGTCAATTCATCAAGAGTATATAATAATTGTAAATATATATGCATCCAACATTGGAGCACCTAAATATATAAATGAAGCAAATATTAACAGGTCTAAGGTAGAGACAGCAATGCAATAATAGTAGGAGACTTCAATATTCCACTAATAACAATGGATAAATCATTCAGACAGAAAATTAACAAGGACACACTGGACATCAGTTACACTTTAGACCAATGGACCTAACAGACATACACAGCAATCTTAAAATTTATATAAAACCACAAAAGGCGTGGCGTAGTCAAAGCAATCTTGAGTAAGAACAAAGCTGGAGGCGGGCGCCCGGGTGGCTCAGTTGGTTGAGCGACTGCCTTCCGCTCAGGTCATGATCCTGGAGTCCCGGGATTGAGTCCCATATCGAGCTTCCCGCTCGGTGGGGAGTCTGCTTCTCCCTCTGACCCTTCCCCCCCTCATGCTATCTCTCGCTCTCATTCTCTCTCTCTCAAATAAGTAAATAAAATCTTTAAAAAAAAGGTCTATGAAAAAGATTATAATCTTACCCTGTTTTTAAATGAATTATTCTTCTAAATTTATTGCCCAAAAATGTCATTAAATATGTGCTAAACTATTATCAGAAAAACAATATTGCTCATTTGAAGCATAATTTGCAAGGGTACATTTGAAACCTCTAAATTATTCACAGCATTTAAAAGATGAATATGGGGGGTGCCTGGGTGGCTCAGTTGGTTGAGCGACTGCCTTCGGCTCAGGTCATGATCCTGGAGTCCCCTGATCGGGTCCCGCATCGGGCTCCCTGCTCGGCGGGGAGTCTGCTTCTCCCTCTGACCCTCCCCCCTCTTATGTGCTCTCTCTCATTCTCTCTCAAATAAATAAATAAAATTAAAAAAAAACAACAACAAAGCAGTAGTAATCAAAATAGCATGGTATTGGTGTAAAAACAGACAACCAATAGAACAGAATACAGAGCCCAGAAATAAACCCGTGCACATATGATCAATTAGCTGCGACAAAGATGCGAAGAATACACAGTGGAGCAAGGATAGTCTCTTCAATAAATGGTGCTGAGAAAACTGGACATCCACATGCCAAAGAATGAAATTAGGCCCTTATCTTACACCAGACACAAAAAATCAACTCAAAATGTGCTAAAGACTTGAATGTAAAACCTGAAACTGTAAAACTCCAAAATGAAATATAGAGGCAATCTCTAAGCTTAGCCTTGGCAATTTTTTTTGGGTATGGCCGAAAGGCACAGGCACCAAAACCAAAAATAAACAAGTGAGACTACATAAAGCCAACACGCTTCGGCACAGCAGTCAATCAATAAAATGAGAAGGCAGCCTATGGAATGGGAGAAAATATTTGTAAACCACCTATCTGACAACAATTAGTATCCAAAAATATATAAGAACCTCATACAACTCAAGAGCAAAATCCCCCCAAATTTTATCAAAAATTAGTCAAAGGACTTGAATAGACATTTTTCCAAAGAAGGCATACACATGGCCAAAAGGCATATGAAAATATGCTCAGTATCATCAGGGAAATGCAAATCAAAAACCACAATGGATGTCTAACCTCACGCCTCTTATAGGATGGCTCTTCTCAAGAGAGAGCTAATGCTGATGAGGCTATGAAGTAAATGAAACCCTGTGTACTGTTTTGGGGAATGAAAATTGGTATGGCTGCTATGGAAAAATAATATAGAAGTTCCTCAAAAAATTAAAAATATGACTATCGTATCATCCAATAATCCCACTATGGGCATATATTCAAAGGAAATGAAATAAGTTTCTCAAATAGGTGGCTGGACTCCTATGTCTGTTGCAGTATTATTCACAATAGACAAGATATGGAAACAATCTAAATGTCTATCAGCAGACGGATGGATAAAGAAAATACAGTGTGTGTGTGTGTGTGTGTGTGTGTATACATACATATTGTGTGTGTGTGTATATATATACATATATATATAGTACATTTTGAATAAAAAGAGTTCTGATATTCATGGTGTGTTAGATTATAAAATCTCTCTCCTACTTCCCTCCTTATTTGTTTGTTCTCCTTTTCTTAATTGTATTTACAGTAACAATCATATGGGAGTTTTGAAAAATACAGGCAATAGTGAGCGATTTTATGATTAAAAAGAAGAAAGAAGGAATCCCTGGATGCTTCTCAATATTTGGTAACAGAAAAACTCGAAGCACTTTATGTTTATAGAGAAAGAGTCATTACATGTTACCCTGCAGGTGCCCTTCAGGATAACCTAGGAATGGGTGTTTTTATCAGAGAAATGGTCAAGACAGGGGTATTAAGTCACTGAAGTCAATGTCTATTTGCATCACTTTTGGGGTAAAATGGTGCTGATACCAATAATGGCATGTAATTTTTTTTTAATTCAGCAATTCAAAAAATTTTGACATGTGCTTCAACAGTGATGAATAACTTAGGAGTTCTCTTCACTACCAAATAATATTAAGTCCTAACTTCAAAAATTTTAATGAATTGGGTACTTTTGTGGATTTTGAATTTTAGTTTCTTTTTTGGCACACCAGGAATCACTCATTCATATCTGTGCTTACCTAGAAAACTTCTATATAATATTTTTCATAATAAAGTATATTTTGCTTTTTTGGCTTTCTCTAGCAGATACTGAGAAACAGCATGCTGCTTTTTTATAAATGTGTTCGCTCTTCATGTATAAAGGCATGAATATCGTTTTCTAACTTGCTCTTATAATCTGTGCTAGTTCCAAACACATCTCTGGATTTCACAGTATTATTCCTTTTTGTCCTGTTCTGTCAACTCAAACTTTTACAAACCAAACCCTGTCTTCAGCTTCCAAATATTAGTCTAAGAAATAGAGATGGGGACATTATTGTGGGGACATCACCTTCTATTGAAGCCAGGGTTGATTCTCATAAGGAATTCAAACTGTGGGAGATTTTAAATACTGATCAATAACTTTCAACGTTATCACTTAATTAAGAATATTTATCTTCCCTTGGCAAAATGCAAGCAACAACATATCCAGGGTATAGATGAATTCCATCACTTGAATACATATTTGCAATAAGAATGATGTCTTTCCTGAGGAAATTAAAGTGAAATATATAATGGGTCTGATAATATATGTAAGCTAAATATTTTCCTTCAGAAAAAGAAGGCACAGATTTATTGATATGAAATCTGCTCCCTCTCCTTTCTATTCCCCTCTTCTCATGTTTAGTCTCAGAAAATTGACAGAAGCTGGGAGTAACTGAAGTTGCTATGAAGTCAACATCTATCATCAATTCTTTCCCTCCTCAAGTCAATGAAAAAAACAAACCAAAGAAGGTCATTGCCCACCTTCTTTCCTTTCTTCCCCCTTCCTCCCTCCCTCCCTTCCCCCCTTCCTTCCTACTTCCTTCTTTCCTTCCTCCTTCTTTTCTCCTTCCTTCTTCTCTTTCCCTTCCTTCCCTTCTTCTTTTCTTTCTTTTCCTTCTTTCTTGCCCTCCTTTCTTCCTTCCTCCTTCTATCTTTTTTAAATAAACCTTATGCCTCAGAGAAAATTCTTTAACCAGAAGGTCTTAATGGCATTCTGTTTGACATGACTTCTGAAATCGTAAATTGTCTTTGAAAGCCAACCCAGGAATGTAATTCTTCTAGAGGTAAATAGTCCCCAGTTTTCCAAGAATTTGAGGCAGTTATAGTTAAAAAATCCTCTTTGTCCTTCTCCAGGCAAATCTATGAGAAGTCTAGCAAGGGCAATTGGCTGATGATCTTTTTTAAGAGTCTATCTGAAAGAGCCTATAGCAGCATATAGCTTTAATGTTCCTAATTAGTCAACATTTCTTTACATCACCCTGAAAGAGAAGAGCAGTAATTCAGGTGCAGAGGCTAAATTATAATCATAAAGTGATGTATTTCTGATACACTAAAGTGGGCATTAAAGACTTATCATTTAAACTTCAAATTAGGTAATGGATAGATTTTTGAAAATATTTTTGAAAACACTGAAAATTGAAGTTAAATAATTTGACTTATTTAAGGGGTCATTTTAATAAATATTAACATTATAAATTACACACCCATACTTTCTATTCAGTCAAGATGTAAAGACTATATAACAGAAAGTTTTGGAATATAAAGACACATTTCTAGTACATAGAAAATAGTCTGTAAGTTTTATAAACATGGAAATTAAAACCCAAATGACTCAGGATAGAAGTGTAGGTCATTTATCAATTATACATGCAAACAATTTTTCTCAAGCAGACCTTCTAAACGAGCTTTTGTTTCTGATTGAAAACTAAATCTGTGTAGCATACAATATTGCAAAACCAAAAATGACATAGTATTGTTTTTAATTTAGCCTAGGTATTAAAAAAGGTCTTTAACTTTTGTTAATCTAATTATCTACTTTGTCAAAATATGTAGTGGTCAGTATGCTTTTTTTGTGTGTAGTTTTTGGTGATGTGCACTTCCTACCTCCCTCATTGTGTTTAGAATAAATGCACTGTTTGTGTATACAGCAAAAGACCATCAGAACCTCTCTACTTAATGGAGTTTAGTCTAGAATGGCTTGCTGTAAACAAACATGAGAAAAAGGTCACTTGCTTTCCCCAGGAATGTGGTCTAGTGTCTGAAGTTTTGGTTTTATGAGCTTAGCATGTTCCTCAAATGAATTTCAATTTCGTAAAACAAGCTGTAGATATTTTTATGCATGATTTTTTTAATGTGTGATAAGCTCACTGGTACCTAAGACAGCAATTTAATTTTGATTTATCAGAAATACATTTAATTTCTTTCAGCAGTATTGAGGAAACTGGAAAATATACATTGCTTCTTTTATTGAGAAGTTGAATTCTAATCAGTTATTTATATATGATAAGCTTACTATGGGCCAACCACTGTCCTAAGTGATGTAGGAACTTCTCAGTGGCAGTAGGTTTTGTCACCAAGAAAGTGGCAGTTTGAAAGCCCAGTCACGGCTGGAGTCACAGAGTTAGAAATTACTCATGTTTAACTGCTTCCTTCCCAATGTAACCTTTAACTACATGTTGTGGCCAGTGTCTGCCCGATAACTGACATCAAGATGAAAGGACGCTAGACATTGCACTGTTTTCCTGATGCTACCATGCAGGTCTTTTCATTTTTCTGGCTTTTCCTTATTACTTCATATAGAGAAATAACTAAAGCTTGAAAAAAATCTCATGAGCTAAATAAAAAACACTACTGTTTCTTTTTGAAAAATATGTATTTTGGAAATGTTCAGTTTAACTATACAGATGGTTGATTCAGGTATAGCCACTTCTACTAGAAGCTGTTAAGAGAGAAGACAGTAGGAAAAATAATTAGGAAAATAAAACCACACATTTGAAGAAAGGCCTTGTTTTTGTCAATTAGCATAAAGTGTGGCATTTCAACTACCTCTTAACGAAGCCATATAAAACTTATTTTTTACTCTATTTTCTTCTATATTTTCTCAATAACTATATTTTTGACTTTCAGCCATCATCAGGAATACAGATTTGAAAGAAATAAGTTCCTGGCTTAAATATTCCAAGAGGAGGATAGTGAGTAGCAAAATTGACTCAGTAGAGAGCTATTATGAATGGCTGTATTTTACCTCAGGGAATTTCTAATAATTGTAGGATCTAATATTCCGGTGCCCCCTTTGAGGTCCAGGGTTAAGAGGGGATCACTGAATTTCTGTGTCTTGAGCAACTGAATATGAAGTAGAGGTGATTTATGAGCTGAAGAGGAAGTAAACACATATGTTTTAAGGCTCAAGCAATGTACTGGATATGTTATCTGGGGAAAGTCAGTTAACCTTTTAGTTTTCCCACTTGCTAAAAAAAAGTATGAAAATACATGTCTTATGTACTTCATTGGGTTGGTATGAGCTTACTTACATTAAAATGTTAGGAAAGGTCTTTGAAAACTTTAAAGCTTACTACCAAAAAAAGGTTCTTAAATTTTACCGATCATTATTATTATCAACATCATTTCATGCTTCTTTTGTCCCCAACTTTTATATTATTCTACAGAATATAATGTTTCAAATCTGAGCCTCTGAAGTGAAAATGTAGAATGGGAAATTGAAAAACCAAACACGTGCTCTCATTGAGTGCTCCAGCACAAATCAATTAGGTTGCACATAGTCCCTGGGAGTGAGGGGAGCTGGCCGAGTGGTGGTATCCCAAATCCACACTGTCCTAAGAGCAGGAGAGCTGTGGTCACTGCAGCTCTCTCACTACTCAAAGCGTTCACCAATTCTCTAGAAGGCTGAACTAGCTGATCCATGAACTTATTTCAATGGCCAAATTCCATGCTAGTATATACCACAGTTAGAGATGAACTAGTGATGTTGAGTAAAATATTTTGGAACACAGGTAAAACAAGTCAAGAGTGGAAGTTCTGAAACAAACAAACAAAAATGAGTCAAGGGACTCATTACTTTATGCTGAGATTTTCCATTTACAAAATACTTTTTATTAAATTAAATTAATTAATGTGAAGGATACTTTAATACAACTGGGTATGTAGAAAGTCGTATCAAGGGAGCTTTTTAACATATGCAAGAAAAAAACTTATTTTAAAAGGCCATATATATTTTAGAATTTTATCAGAGCATTTAATCAATATACATATATTTTTTTCTATTGATACTTGGGAAAATAAAGAATAGTGATTAAGAGCTTAAATCTGGAATCAGAAAATTCTGAATTAAATCTTGGCTCCTCCCAGTCTACCACTTACAGCTATATGGATTTGGTCAACTTTCCCACTTCCTCATCCTCAGTTTCTCATCTGTAAAAGAAGGATAGACTAGA
Organism: Neomonachus schauinslandi; assembly: GCF_002201575.2. Lineage (NCBI taxonomy): Eukaryota > Metazoa > Chordata > Mammalia > Carnivora > Phocidae > Neomonachus > Neomonachus schauinslandi. Next base: position 27,225,425 of record NC_058405.1, on the reverse strand, counting down.
CCCTAACTAATAGGGTACTTACCAAGATTAAATAAGAATATGTATAAAGAGCTTAGTAAAGAAACACAGAACATGTGAATAAAATATAGCTATTAATATGACCAATGATAATTTGATTGGTATTTAATGTTAAATATCTTTAAGACAGGAGATTTGGAGATTTTTTTCCTAAACATTCTAAAGTTAAATAGCACATTGATGAAGAACATGATCATCTCTTTTTTTTATTGACTCTATACCAATCTTTTATATTGCTACACTCACTTGCAGTAACTACTTTTCAACAGTTTTTTCATCACTTATGTGTTTTTGGTAAGAACTAAAGAAGTACTGGATAATGTACTAAAGTAGAAAGTGAAAGACTGTTTTGAATCAGAAGGGGAAAATAGAAGAGGAGGGTTGTGTGCTTTCCCTTCTAGTTCTGGTATTATTTTTGTTTGTTTTAATAGCTGAAATGGAAATGTAATTTCCAAAATGTGGAGATGTGATTAAGTAAAATGAAGATTGAAATAAATACTAATTTTAAACTACAGACTGGTAAAGGGGCACTAAGCTTAAGTTACATTTATAAGGAAGAAGGAATGCCTGCTTTAGGGATCTTGTTCTCACAAGGTTTTATGTTAAAACATAGGAAAGCATGATAAAGAATTCATTACGTATCTCCCAGTTTAAGGAGATGCATTTATAAATACATTCCTAAATATCAGACTGGATAATGTACTGTTGGACTAAAGTAATGGAAGTTCTGTATTTTCTTCCAGAAAGTAGACAGGGGGATGTCACAGGAAGCTTTACTGAGAAAGTGACCTTGGAGCTTTTCAGATATTGATGTTACACAGTAGAAAAGAGATAAATACATATGATTGTATAGTTACATATGTGGGTAGAGCATTTTGGGGAATGTGGTGGTGCAGTAATCAAGCCTGATATTTTCTATATATCTTCCCAAATTAAAACTGCATTCACATACATTACATTGTTCAATCCTCAAACATCTTTAGAAATTACTATATTTTTAATAGGTAAGGTAACTCAGACTGAAAGCAGTCCAGTGACTTAGCCAAGCAAATGCATCTAACACAGCTGTTTTTCTTATTATTCTGAGAAATTATTTTAAAGATATATGGTTTTAAGAGTAAAATTGAGAGTAAGTTATAGTAAATTTAGACACATTTATATAAAAAGAAAAATTATTCAAAGGAAATGAGGATATGGTTTATGGGTTTTAACATAGTCTAAGAAATGTGTAACTATATATACAGTTCTGCCAGGCTCACTGAGTGAAGACCTAAGTCTCAAAAAGTGCACCAAAACATTTGTTTAAGCTCAGTATTGTTTTAAAATGTTATCATAAGTGGCAGAGAGATTATTTATTCTCTTTTTCTTATTTTTCACCCCATGTTTGGTTGACTGGATCTTCTCCAAAGAGAACTTAAGTACAGAGCCAGGAGTAACTACATTCTAAAATATGGTCAGTGAGATAGAAATCTAACGACTCTATGGAAGAACCCCTCAGCTTTCCCTTCATTTTGCATGCTGGGGAGAAGATAACGATAGTAAGTAGGCGGGTGGAATCATGAATGGTACACTATATAAGAAAATTCAGAAGTTATTTCCAGTCCCAGTTCTGCCATGAAAAAACTATGTAAACTTGAATACATTATTTTAACCCTCAACAACATTGTTCTCATCTACAAAATAAAATCATTAGAAGAAAAAGAAAAAAATAATAAAAATAAAGATCATGAAACACAGAAAGATTAAACAAATCATTAGACTAGGGATAGGTTTTAAGACCCTTATTACCTTTAATTTTAACTTTATAAGCTGCAGAAGGTTTTTGACATGTATTTAGAGGTAACGGGGTGACTTCTAAACTGTAACTTCTGTAACACTAAAAGAAAATGTTAGAAAGAGGAAGAAGAAAAAATGTATCAGCAGGTCAGCTGCAAAACATTTCCATTGTAAGCAATTCCCAAGGATGTGCAAAAAAGAAAATACTAAAAAGCACTTAGGGGTCTTTTAAGTATTTGAACTTTAAAGAAAAATTACATTTAAAAAGTTGAGAAAAGCAGATAAAGAGACAAGCTAGAATAAGAAAATTATTTCTTGGAGAGTTAAACTGTTTTATCAAATCTACTTAAAATTTGAGGAAAATATTTTAATTATTAGGAAGAAAATAAGAGGATAAAAAAAGTGATGTATGGATGTCCCAAGGGAGATATCGGTGAACAGTGTCTTCATCTAGAGTTACAGGGAAAAAAAAAATTAACTGAAATATGTCTCCAAGACCAATTTTTAGCAAACGTACAAATAATTGATACAGCACTAAAAGATGTATATTTAACTCTATTATTTTGGTGATATTGTATACGTAAACATAAGACCTGAGTTACCTGATAGTCATAAAACACATTTCAGTAGTGAAAAAAAATGATTTGGCCAATCATTTAGACTTCAAAATGTCTACATGGACCTAGAAAATAGAATTTGAACCTGCTTAGGAGGATGAGGATGAGCGTTTAGGAGAGGAAAGAGGAAGAAAAAAGTCAGGAAGCAATTTCAGGAATTGTATCACAATTGTTTTTATACTTGCTTGCTTCCTCTCCCGAGAAGGTACACTCTGAGCAAGGTAGTTTTTATCCTGAGCACAGTTTTGTATTGCACTTGGCACCACCTTGCCACAAAGTCTGCCAACATAATGAACTAAGGATCTGTGGTAGCAGAAATTAAGCTAGTTGGTGGAGAAACAAAATATAACAAAACAATAAATACGGTAAAAATTAGGTGTGAGAACAGAAGTGAGGTATTCAAGAGCTGAGGTTCTAATAAGAATGGGGTGTTTGTTTGCTAAATCCAAGTTGGGTCACCTACTCTGTGATCAAGAACCACTATTTTCATTTTTCTAAGAGTTTCCAAATTGTAAATGGACACAATAATATCTATCTATAGGGCTGATAGGAAGTTGAAATGAAGTAATATAAATGCTGCTATTGAGTAAATGCTTACAAAGTATTAAGTGTTATTTTTATTAACTGTAATTTCTACTATAAATGTCATAAGGAGTAAAAAAAAATACTGAAGGGTTTTCCCCCAAAATAAAGTACATTAAAAATAATAGGAAATATTTTGTGTCATGAAAAAACGTCTTTGGGATTTCAAAAACGTGTCAGTTTCCATTCTGAAAATTATATCTTAGAAATCGTATTACTCCAATATTGTAACAGGACTACAGTATCTATAGTGTCTGGCACATAATAAGTATTCAATAAATAATCTGTTGAACATGGGAAGGTCCCTCCCTGCCATCTTAAAACTCAGAATATTATAGCCCTATGCATTGGAAAGGAGATTTCCATTATTTTCCTTTTTCTTAACTAGTTAAACTTCATATCTTCTTTGAGAAACAGGTTGTTTGATGAGTCACTGGTGAGGACAAAATCTACTAGAAAAATACAATATTCTATCTTTTGGTCCATCACTGCAAGTTTCTACAAGGTACATTTCACTTTACGATTATGATAATCCCTCTCTTAAGAATTTAAAGGATGGTTCAAGCTTGCATGTGCATTTGTGCATTTGCATGTGAGTGCTGTAAGGAAGCAAATTCAAGAAGATTATGTAATTTGGAAGAAGAATAGATGCTTTGATTTTTTTTCTTTTCTAAGAACCAGGGTGTTGCCTTTTCTAATACCAGGTTGAGAAATCTTCCTGCAGCTGTATGGGCTGTACATCATATAATCACAGAGCACATAATGACAATGTGAAAATGTGCTTCCAGCAAGAACATCAGAGATGGACCATAAGACATGTTTAACAACAGGTAGAAATTGGTTCTTTGGGGCATTCATTACACTGAAAGTGTCTAAAAAGCAATTTATTTGCTCTGTATCATACAATAAGTCTTCTTCTTTTTTTTTTTTTTTTGAGTCTGTGCTATCCTAAACTTTTTGAAGGGTCTAATTTAATAGTTCTTAATATATCTGATCCCTCCATATGCTTGAGGAATATATTTCAAAAAAGAATACCATCTAGAATAACTCTCAATAGCAGTGAGTATGTGTGTATGTGCACTTAATGCATTTAGTGCACAATGAAAAAACTATTCCAGATGAATTTGACTTTTACTCCCAGGAAGTAAGAATCATGACCGTGGCTTATAGTGATATTTCTAGTTGTTCATTCAACATCTAGCCACCTTCCCCTTTCCTCAATATGTGAACTACTAAAGTAATATATTTTCTAGTTTCTCTTATAAGTATAGGTGGCCAAATCATATTTTTAGTGAATGGGGTTTTTATCAAAGACTGGTGGATATTTCTGGAAAAAAATTGTGTTTTAAAAATTTGGTTCTACACTTCTTTCTCCTCTTGACTGGAATTTAACATGAGTTTGGAATGGAAGTGAGTATCTTAAAACCATGAGGGCCAATGTTGCATGATAAGGAATAACTTTTGTGAGACAAGAAGGAATCTGGGTTGTTGAGATTTTCTGAAGCAGCCAAATCCATGTTGGAATGCCCTAACTGGAGACTTCCTGTTATTTGAAGTAAATAAACTGGTTTCTGACTACCATGGAAGGTTTTCTACATCATGCAGATGAAGACATGTCTGTTACATAAATCATTACTGTGTGTTTATAAATGTGGAGACTTAGTCCCAAAGTATTTCATCATTTGGATCAAATGGTCTATATACTAACAACTATTATATTTATATCTCCATCTTGAAACTTTTAACAGAATTTCCAGCTGTCATATCCAACTGCCTCCTTGGCATGGTCATGTAATTGTCTAGGAGCGTTACAAAATTAACAAGCCCAACATGAACCCTCATAATTCCACTTATGCACTAGCAGAAGCTGTTCATCCACTATAGTCCCCCAATTCTTGTCACTGACTATCCATCTGTGCTGTAGTGTAGGCCAAAAATCTTGAGATCACTCTTCATTACCTTTACTCAAAATTCACATGTATCAACTCACCTGTTGACTCTCCTCTAGAATATATTCTGAAAAAAATAAAATAAAATATATTCTACTATAACCATTTTTCATGACTCCCATTGCCATCACCATGATTCAAACCACTATTACCTCTTTTATTATTTAAAAATTATTTAAAAATCCCCTAAATTTTATTCTTATTTCCAGCCTATCTTTCCAATGTTTGAAACAAGAGGGATAGTACTACTGAGTAAATCAGTAATGTCATTTCTCTGCTCACAATCATCTTATTCAAAGTAAAAATCAAATTACTTGCAATTACTCATAAGGCCTGGAAGATATTCTCCTCTTATAATCTCTATCACATTATTTTCTAACATTCTCTAGCTCTCTCACTCCATTCCAGAGAAATTTATTTGTGAGTGCCTCTAAAAGGTTAAAAAAAATTGTGTTTCTTCTACTTTTTTGGGTTTTCAAAGATGTCCTCATTTAAATTATTTTACCCTTTTTCAATCAAAGCTATAATTTACTAGGTTGAAAATTTAACTAAGTACTATAATATATCAACCCATATGATGATAATTAATCAGATTTTCTTTTGTTTCCATCAATCCCAGCTCTGTATTGCAAAGCTTTTTAACATGTTCACAGAAATTGCCCATTTCTCTTCACCTTTAGGGACTTGTCTGCATCAGCTTCAAGTTATTCACCACTGTCTTTGATCAGTAGCTACCTTATCTTGTGGTCTTCTGATCCTTAATATTCTTTATAACTTTCTATAGTGGCAGCAACCTATGGGTCCAGTAAATAATATATTAATTATTTCATCACTGCACTTTATGTTGTCACTTTCCATTCTAGAAAATGAATAAAACATGCTTCTTTCACCCATTCTTGAAGAGATAATTCCAAATGCTGTATATTTCCTGAGGATCTGTGGCTAATATTCCATTCTCTCACACTCATTTCTGATTCATTTATGATTCTTTGGTTGTAAGTTTAAGCTGACTTTGACTAACTTCTTAGGAAAAGCAAAAACAAAAACTAAAGATTATCAGAGGTCTGAAAAAACTCAAAGACCATAAGAGCAGGTTTAGAAATCAGCAACAAAGCGGGACTAAGTGAAAAGCATTATGAAGTATTCAGAATGGTTTCATAGTAGGAACAATCTTGTTAAGGCTCCATCATGAAAGAAAAAGAAAAAGAAAAAGAAAGAAAGAAAGAGAGAGAGAGAAAGAGAGAGAGAGGGAGGGAGGGAGGGAGGAAGGAAGGAAGGAAGAAAGAAAGGAAGGAAAAGAAAGGAGGGAAGGAGGGAGGAAAGAAAGAAGAAATCTAAACATTACTTAGTGGGTCAGTTGCTCAAAATTCAAAGACCCAAAGGAGAGCATTCTATTGGCTGAATCTAGTTATGGATCAACCTCTGGCTCTGTCCATAGTGAAAGAACACATCTATCTGGCCCTTTGGCATCCATAATAGAGGGTTTTACCATCCCACCCAAATGGAGGAGAGAATTACCAAAGGATATATGCCTGCTGCTTAGAGGGGGTGAAATAAAATATGGGTGATCAAAAGATACCAAAGAACTACCAAAGAGATCCTATTCAACACTGCTGTCATAAATAGTACACGGCTACTATTAAAATTATTATATTAATCTTGCTGGTTAAGAGTTTCCTCATCTTGGGGCACCTGGGTGGCTCAGTTGGCTAACTGTCTGCCTTTGGCTCAGGTCATGATCCCAGAGTCCTGGGATCAAGCCCACGTCAGGCTCTCTGCTTGGTAGGGAGCCTGCTTCTCCCTCTCCTTCTGCCTGCCACTCTGCCTGCTTATGCTCTCTCTCTTTCCATCAAATAAATAAACGAAATCTTTAAAAAAAAGAGTGTCCTCATCAATGTTTTATTTACTTCTTAATACTTGAAATCTTACCTACGGGAGAATAAACAAATACCATTTTTTTTATAGAGACTAAAAGAAGACATGGTCAAAACAAAATGTGCTTTAAAAGACCTTCAAGATTTTAAGAAAATCTTTTTTCATAGCAAAGTATACAATGTGAGTAAAAGTGCCATCTTGAGATGTGTCAGTATATTATAGTCTGTTATTATTTCCAATTGGGGAAAGTAGTTAATGTAAAACAAATAGCTGATAAAACTCTTACTATATATTTAGTAATGGAACTATTGCTATAATTACTTTCACTTTTTTCTGTTTTTTTCCCCTTAATCCATGTAATCTACTTAATCCACAAAAAGTTAAAATAAATAAATGGCCCTGCTTACTCTCCCCACTTTGAAAAGCCAATAAAGAAGCTCATAGCAAATTAGTAATGTTAATTTTAAAGTAGGGTTTGGACTAATCTAGATAAAAGCAAACTAGTATAAAGAGAAGACACATTAAAAGATTTAAATGCTAACAGGACCCATAATCATACTTAATTTTGGATATCTTTACTCTTGAGCAATTTGGGGAGAGATTTTGAAGGACAGTCAAAGTTTTGATCCCTATAGCCAGACCCGCTGAACGTTTCCTTAAAAAACACTCTCACCTTACTAAAGACAAATAGCAGGAGTAAGGAATGATGTTATGTAAGCAAGCAAAATATTTCTTCTGTTGTCAAAGTTTACCTACAGGAACAAGTAGAAAACACTATCTTTTCCAGAAAGTATTTGATAAAATTAAAATATCTTAAACTACCATAATGGTCCTTCCTGTTTTCTTGTGGATCTTTAGTCTTTTGAAGCTCACAGATCTTCTCTTATTTTTACCACTATAAAGATGTTGTTTATTTTCTGTCCTAACTGCATAAGAAAAATAGGATTCCAAAAATAAAACCAATGATTCTTCATTGTTTCATAAATATAATCATAGAATATTTAACTTATCTATCTTTACAATATGAAGAACTGACACAAGTTTATTCACTGACCTAACACATTTTAATAAATATAGTCTGTTGTTTTTTAAAGAGGCTAAATAAAGTGTTAAAAATATTTGAAAAGATGGGAAATTTGATTTTGATCATTATATTCTGTTTAGTAAGTTCAAATAAGGGAGAACTTCAGTTCAGACATGTAAAGTCTATCAAAAGTTATCTGTTTAAGATGAGCAAAGGAAAGTTATTTTAAAAAGGGCAAATCAGTTGGAGGTAAAATTAAGAGTGTCATGGAAATGATAGAGGTTTGGTTGTATGCAAATTATTTAAATTCTTGAGTTTGACTTTCTTTATGAACAAAATGGAGTAATTTGACTCATCATGTTTTTATGTGGATATAAGATAATATACTGAAATATATGTGGTCAATACAAGAGATGAGTTCTCTACTTCCTTTTTTTCCCCACCTTTATTGAGATATAGTTGACATATAACATTGTGTAAGTTTAAAGGATGGAGTGTGATTATTTGATACCCTTATGTAATGTGTGTTGTTTTGCAAAAGCTGCAAAGTAAAAACTACATTTCTTAGTCACCCCTGGAATTCTGAATATGATGCATATTTGGCAAACTTATGTGTTTGCCCAATATTTGATGGAACTAAGGCAGAGGTCATCTTTCTGCTGCTGGGGAAATTTTGGCTATCCACTCTCCTGGATATACTTGATTTTTCTGCGGCAATATTAGCATAAAGTCACTGGCTTTCTGTATGACAAGAGACAGAGCTGCAGTTAGTGACAAAGGTTTGCAGAGGTGTGGCATGGTCTGGAGCTAGGAACAATTGCTGATCACGGTGACTTCCAGCTTTTAGGGGTTCCTGACTGTGGCAGTGCCCTTGTGATTCCTCCAGCTGCCAACTGCAGGAATAGCTTCCCAATTCCCTGTCCAGTTCTCAAATGTAGAAAAGACAGTGACTTTCTTTGTGGGTTGGTAGTCATTCATGAACATCCAACCCAGACTTTATTTCTTATACCCTCAAATAAATTCCCTTTTTAAGTGGCTTAAGGGGATAAATGTGCTCTGAAAAGGAACCTGGATCCACACAATGCTGAGCAGATACTGATGCACAGTTGATAATTAATGGCAACATTATACCTGTAAAAAAAATACACGTGTATACAAAAGAAGATGCATTTAAAATTGTAAGTGCAATAAAATTCTTTGGCAAATTCTGAATGAACTTACGCTTAAAAATCTCTAACTAGTCTGTTTCCTTTTACCAAATCAAACATTATATACTAAAATATAATTGACCAGTGGATGCAGTATAAATTAATTCTTCTCTGAACATAAAATTGGGTTCTAATCATTATACATTTGTACGTAGGTGTTCTTTTTAGCAAATCCTGATAAGGAAGTTATCTATACACTATGTGTATAGTCTATTGACAGTTCACTGAAGAATGGTCTCATAGGTTGCAGAGTTGATATAAACATTTGAGTAACATATCTCAAACATATATAGAGTGAGATAATTTGTTTCAACTCCAAATGCAATGTAGAAATATAACTTAAAGAAATTAAATCTGAGCAACTTATACATTGAAACCAACTATGTCCCTTTTCTCTAAAGAAGTTTACATTAACTTATGGCTACATGTGTGTAGTCTACATTTGATTGCTCCCAAGTTATTTGAAAGTCTCAAAACAAGACTGAATGTGCTTAAAAACATGTGTTGCTGCTAATGTCCTTTGGGAAAACAACTATAGTAAGTCACCTTGTGGTCATCAAGAACCAAGTCACCTTAAACAGCAATAGCCAGCATATGTATAATAAAGACAGGAAAACTGAAAGTTTTTGGCTTCTGCCTCCAGCAAAGTAACAGGAAATGAACAGTTCAGGACATATGGGCAGACTAAATATTCCACTCTAATCTTTGCCTAAATCAAGAATTATTGCACAGGATACACTTCATGCTGTTCACTTAAAGCAGCTATAATCACCAATATTGCAATGTGTTGTTTCTAAAAGCAATGCTTTTGTATCAGGTTATTAAAGACAAATGGCTTCCATTGTTCTATGTATTTTCAGACTGCTACTCCAGTTTTATACATTTCAGGATTTTTTAAAATAAGGCAAATATATATTCCTTGGTTTATTAAATTTATATGATGAAAATATAAATTAAAATCCTATAAGTCCCCATAAAAGCCTGCATCCTGAATCATTGATGGAAAATTTAAAATTGGATACGATCTTGCACCTTATCATGCCTCTTCCCCCTTCCCCTGAAAACCTGAACAATTTCAAAATAAGGAATTAGTTAAGAGATCTAACTAAGGTCAAACCTATTGTGTGTTAATCAGCCATTTTCTTAAGTAGGCCACAATTATGGGCATTTATCTATAAGCATATATTTTCTTTACCTCTCTATCTATTTATCTCCACCTAGTCTCTTACACATAAGTACACTGGAGGTACTTTTGCACAGCAAAACTCTGTTACAGCAATGCACAGGGATTTTTTTTTTTTTTACTTTAACTTTTATAGCCATAACTTTTGAAGTCAAGGCTAAGTAATGACAGAGAAAATCTTATACATTTAAAACCTGAATGGATTTCCTCTCTGTCCTAATCAAGGGCTATTGCTGGTCTTCTCTTCATCCCTGCTTGGAACACGAGAGTGACAAGAACTCTATCTTGGTTTTGGATCTTCTGCCCTGAGCCAGCGTAAGGGTAATCAAGGAAAAGACATGAGTAGTTTGTGTGAAGTAGTTTGAAAGGGCTCAGGAAAATGTTGGAGAAAAGACAAGTTCTCTTTTTGCTAGACAATTTAGGTACAACATGGGACGCTCTGAATAGACAAGAAGGCAACTAATGGGGCTCTGAGTTCATCAACACTGGGTGAGAAAAGATGGTCTGCAGACCTTGGTCTGCTTCTGTCAGACTTCCCTGTTCTCGATGGGCAGAGAAGGGGCCCAGCCATTCTTTTTTTTTTTTTAAAGATTTTATTTATTTATTTGAGAGAGAGAGAATGAGAGTGAGAGAGCACATGAGAGGGGGGAGGGTCAGAGGGAGAAGCAGACTCCCTGCTGAGCAGGGAGCCCGATGCGGGACTCGATCCCGGAACTCCAGGATCATGACCCGAGCCGAAGGCAGTCGCTCAACCAACTGAGCCACCCAGGCGCCCGGGCCCAGCCATTCTTCATACTGACTCCACTACTCTCTCCAGGACTCACCAGGGCCAGCCCTTTCATTTGGTGACTCTAGACACATTCTAAGGACGGAATTTCCCTTCCCTTCCGGGTGACCTTTACCTTTGCTCCCCAAGGAGCAGATATAGGTGACTTTGCTCCCCCAATTCTCTTTTTAATCTATTACCCAGCTTTCCTCCAGCATTTCCCTTTTGATTCTAAAAAGCGTATCTGTGGGGGGGCACCTGGGTGGCTCAGTTGGTTGGGTATCTGCCTTTTGAGCCCCATGTAGGGCTCCCTGCTCAGGGGGGAGCCTGCTTCTCCCTCTTCCTCTCCCTCTACCATTCCCCCTGCTTATGCTCTCTCTCTCAAATAAATAAATAAAATTAAAAAATAAAAGCATATCTGTGAAATATAAAGGCATTTGTTTGTTTGTGGGGATTTTTTTCATGCCTATGCTAATAACACTGATGTTCCTCCAGTGTTGACGATGCTAAGTGACCATGAGATGCTGAATGACAATGAATGCAAAAAAAAAAAAAAAAAAAACCCACAAAAAACAAAGCATGGTGATTAATATCTCAAGACACATTTCTCTGTCTATATAAGCAGAACATTTCTTTTTGTCAGCCTAAAGCCACTGAGGATTATCAAATTCCCACTTCAGCCACAGAAGGCATTAACTTTTATTTACAGACATTCTCCAGCAGAGAATTTGGTGGAAGTCATCAGCAGGACGTTCATCTTGAAGAAGATGCCATCCTTCACGTTTTCACAGATTTATGAACCAGCTCACAGAAACAGCCTGAGGTCTTGAAATGTTTTTAGGAAATTGTGACTTTAATCACTATGTTTAGAGTGATTTCTGACAAACAGATTGAAACTTTTTCACGGCCGTTGTACCAATACAGACAGAAGCAGTGTTAAGCTTGACAAGAGTTGGTGTGAGTAATGGAAACAGGTCCGAAGACAATGCAGAAGTGATCAGTTTGTGTGAAAGACATAGACGAGTACCGAGACAGGCACATAACCACGGCTACCTGGACAGTTCACCAATATCCTTGGGAGGCAAGTATCAGGATCATGATACACGTGCCCACTTTTCTACCTGCCCACGTGTCGGCTAGCAGAGGCTCTCCCAAACGCTAATCTGGTCGATCCTTGTAACAGTACTCTGCATCTGTAAGATCACCTCCATATTTGGGATTAGTGAACTAGAGCAAAAGGTAGCCAAGGTCACACAGCAGATGTAAGAACCCAAATCCTCCACACCTCCTCCAGACTCCAAGGGTCGTGCTGTTGGCACAACTTCACAGCTGCCTCTGGAACTGCTAGGACATGAGAATGTGCGCTGCGTGCTGCGGGTCCGACGTGAGGGTTGCTTCAAGTAACAATCATAGACATGTACTGACCACTTACGACAAACCCTTGCAAACACTTCGCAGGCATTATTTTTATTTAATCCTTTGAGCAATCTAAAGAGACAGTCACCATTGTCTGCTGAAGGAAACTGAAGCTAGGAATGGTTCAGTAACTTCCTAAGGTCACATACTTATGCCTGAGGTATGTAAGACACAGGCAGTCTGACTCAGCACACTTACCGTGAAACATTAAGTTATAAACCAAAAGATAATGCCCAAAATGCCCACTGTCTTCCTTGCTAGTCTTGCAGGAAGCATTTGTATTACTATGCGCATTGTAATCTGTGTTCTATCTACAAACTTTGTCTTTTTTTTACCAAAAGCATGAATGAAGTAATTGTCAATTTCATTAGAAAAAGATTGGATTTAAGAATATATGTTGCCTTAACTTCACCTGTAGTCTGTAAGTGTATGGACTCCAGAAGTAATTATGCTAAATGCAGATAATGCATTTTAGATTTGGTGGCTTTGCTTATATAGTTATTTATTATTATTCCACGTCTATGTTTCCTTAATACTATAAGATATAATGATTAATTATTGAAATGCAAACATATTCTGTTGCAGATTGGAAACCCCGGGAAGCATACTCTGAGTCAGAGATTATCCTGCAGCAAGCGTATGAGGGAGTACCCTTGGTATCAACACCTGTGGAGACAGAGTTGGTGAGGGAGAATTTGACTCTGACCCAGCCACAACAAAGATCTCAGTCTACCTCAAGAGGGACATCAAAGCCATTTGGCTCTTCAGATGTGGCAGAGAGAGTGGATTTTTATACTCCTACACCAAGCAGTCATTAGATACAGGCTGCCCCCAAGAAGGAGGCATGGCTGTGGATGAGGCAGTGACCACAGGGAAGAAAACTTCCAAGAGGACTGAGGGCTGAGGGCCAGCAGTGCTCGCAAAGCTGGAGCAATAAGGCTAGGTTTCTCATTCTTTGAAATGGGAGCTATAAGTAGGTAAAGGGTCAAATCTAGAACAAATTGATAAATGTGATGAGAAATGTCTTCCTTAAAAAAAAAAGAAAAAAGGGGGGGAGAGAGAGAAATGCCTTCCTTAAAATAGGACATCAACTAACAAATTTAGAAAGGATGATATAATAAGAAAATCACCATGTGGCAGCCATCCTATTAATAACTGATTCAAGTAACAACCATCAAGGGACTCTAAAACTAGGGAATATGGTTTTGAGAAGAATGACATTATTCCTGTACCCTCAAATTAGATCCTCCAAAATACTTAAAAATTACAAAGGTTAAAAGAGTTCATTCATATTGGCTAAGACTGGCACCATTATTCAAGTGATCAGAGATAAGATAACTTTGATGGGCAACTTGATATTATGTACTACCTCACAGGAGTAAGAATATGGCATCACTTCTATAATACTTCTACCAGAAAAAGCATCACCTGAAATTATACTTGAGGAAACATTAGACTAATCCAAACTGAGAGAAATTCTACAAAGTAATTGGCCTGTAATTTTCAAAACTGTTAAATTTATGAAGATCAAGGGAGGTCAGAACCATCTCAAATGAGGGATACTGAAGAAAAATGACAGCTAAAGGCAATAATTGAGAATTGGATCCTTTTGATATAAAATACATAATTGGACAGTTGGTAAAATTTCAGTGAGGCCTCCCGGTGAGAGATACATGAGAATTCTTTGTACTACTCTTTCACTTTATCAGTAAGTTTGAAATATGTCAAATAAAAAGTAAAAAGTTGAATAAAGGAAAGAAAAAAAAACAGATGCAGTCTTTTGAGTTCCTAGAGTAAAATAAATGACAATTACAAATCAAAGCAAAAATACTTTTGGCTTGCAAAATTCTTTGCAAATTTTTTGATTATTTGCAGCTTAGCACATTAATGGAGTCAAGTCATGTTTATGCCTGATTCTAAAAGGAAATAATCTATAATTCATAAGAAGCAGATAAGCACTCACTTTCAATTCCATTTTCAGATTTGTTTCCCAATCCCATGGCATCTTGAGATACGAAATGCATATGGAGAAAGGTTTTGTTGCTAACTTGTTTGTGAGCACTATTTCCTTTGATACTTTATGACATACTACATTGTTTAATATAACCAGCACAGAACTTTCAGTATTAGACGTTATTTAAAAATTTATATAAATTGAAATAGGTTCCTTTTAGAGTAATGCAGGAAATAGGAAGCATTACAAAGCAAATGGTTGAGGCAATAGAGAAATAAGGAATAAGAAACAAAACAAGAGAGCCACTATATATGTATATGAACATATTAAATATGTATATATTCATTCATAACCATTCTCCCTATGGGAGAACATATCCTTAACAGAAAATGAGAGAAGTTAGAGAATAATATTTTTTTGCTAAGTACAATTTTATTGGTATACTAACCTTCATATTGTTACTATTAGGCCTTCATAGGCTTTTGCAAAAACAAACATATTCTTCAACTGTTAGTTTAATTGGCTAGAATCAAAACAATTTATTCATAACCTTGACTTTTATCACCCTTTGATGACATTCCTTACAAGGCTCTGACTGAGCGTGTTGCATGCATCATATTTAATCCTCAAACACTGTAGAGAATATATACGTTATTACCTTTATTTTGCTGAGGATTAGAGATAATAGTAGTTATGCTGTCTGACCAAGGCCACACAGTAGTAGAGCAAATAATTGCACATGGGCAGAATTATTCTTGAACAGTTTCCTTAACTCCTCATAGGGAAATATATGCTTATGTTAATTTGAAATTAAAAAAAATGATTTTACATTTCTTTCCCACTTTTGTATCAATCTTTGTGAGTTTCGCTCACTTTGGTTTTCATAGGCTTAATATTTTATATGTTATTGAACATTATAAATATGCATTATACTCCTAGTACAAATATTAATTTCAAGAAATAAAAGGTGATGCAATTTGAATAAGATAAATTCATTGAGAGCATAGTAAATATGGGAATCTTACATATTTAGATATATCAACGTTTTAATATATTATATGTGCTATTGTATAGTTATTTAGAATGTACAATATTTTATATATCATTATATATACACTACATGCTGTTTTATTACATCTAAACAACATATATATATATATACACACACACACACACACATATATATATATATATATATATATATACACACACACACACACACACCCATATATATACTATACAGATAGGTAGATATTTCAGTATAAGGAATTAGGTCTGTGTACATTTTACACATGTGTGCTTTTTAAGATACCTACAACAGCAGCTTTCCTACACAAATTCAGACTGCTGGAGGTATGGAGAGAGAAGCAAAGGGCATAGAGAAAGCAGAGATTAGATCATCACTTTGTGACTTACCAAGTTCTGGCGGTAGGATTTTTTCCCTCTCTAATGAATAATGTAATTACATGTTTCTAGAGGGAACTTAACATTTAATGATGGAGAATTGGCTTGTTTTTTTCCTAAGTAAACAGAGAACCTCTCAGCCCTCCTTTGGATTCATAACCACCATTCTATATGTGGTGTTCTACAATTCAACAGACATTTGCCAGAAAGAATGCAATCACATACAATTTCCCATTTGGATTCCGATCTATTGAAATAAGGTAGAGGTATGGGCAGGTAAATTCTAACCATAATTTCAGAGGGCTTAAGTCTTATTTCAAATTTGGAACTAGAAGGAACTACACAAAAACCCAGTCATCCTCTTATAGCTAGGTCTGTTGATTCTTGAATAACTATTAGGGCCAAGCTTCATAAAGTAAAGTGGATATTGAACAAAACAGAGAAAAAACATTTCTTTTTGCATGTATCATCTTCACTGGAGCTGAATTCTCATTCCTCCATATTGTCCATAAACAGTGTTCATCTAAAGTTTCAGTGTCCAGGATGAACTCGCCAGACACTGTGGAATCCTACTGCTTAGACATCCACCTAGCAGCTGACGTCACCTTTCTCGGTCTGTGGAAGATGAGCTGCATTTGTGAACGAGCTTTTCTTCAGGACTGAAAAGAGACTGAGGAATCAATTGTGAATGGACTTGGGCAGCTTTGTTTGTTCAGTTTATAAACAGTTTGAAAAGTTCTGAATCTTGCCCGGAACACTTTGGCTTAGAGACAGCTGTGTAAAATTTGTAAAAACAAGCTTAGTTTTCACATTGTCCCTCACTGTTGCAGTATGACAAATATTTTCCTTTTGAAATTTAAAAATATTTGTTTGGCTATGTCATACAGATATGCCATGAAATATCTCTGTTTGCCTTCAATGATCAAAAAAATCATTCATACTACATAAAATGTTTTCCTAATTAGTGTAAATTTTAGCAAAGAACAAAACCCGTTATGTTCATTTGAGAGTGCCTTTTAATTTTTTTTAGGATCTACTTTCCAGAACAGTTTTAGATTTATAGAAAAATTGAGAAGATAGTATAGAGAATCCCCATTTAGCCAATGTCCAGTTTCCCATATTAACAACAATGCACATTACTATGGTAAACTTGCCACAACTAATAAACCAGTATTGATTCATTATTACTAAGTAAAGCCACAGTTATTCAGATTTCCTTAGTTTTTACCTACTGTCTATTTATGTTCCAGCACCCTGCCCAGACATAACATTGCAGTCAGCTTTAAGGTGTTCTTAGGCTTCTTTTGGTTATTCCAGTTTGTCAGACTTCCCTTGTTTTTGATGGCCATAAGAATTTTGAGGAGTACTGGTCAAGTACTTTGTAAAATGTCCCTCAAGTAGAATTGTCTGATGTTTCTCTTGTTATTAGACTGGATGTATGGATTTCAGGGATAAAAAAAAAATCACAGAGGTAATTACCATTTTCAACACATTCTAGCAAGGGTACACAGTATCAATATAATTTATCAAATGTTAATATTCACCTTGGTCACCTGGCTGAGGTAGTGTTTGTCAAGTTTCTCCACAATGTTATTCTTTCTTTTTCCCCATTTCCAAATTGAAATTTTTAGAAGTCACTACACACAGTTTACCTTTAACCAATGAGGATTTACTCCTTGAGGACACAGTATTTCCATACTTTATTAGGATTTTATCTGTAAGGGAGATGTCTCTTCTCTACTATTTATTTATTTATTCAATAATTTATTTATATCAGTATGAACTCATGAATATTTATTTATTACATTGGGTTTCAGTCTAATACTGCTTTATTTTATTGCTCAAATTCTGCCAGTTTTCGCCATTGGGAGCTCTTTCGGTTGTCTCCAATGTCCCTACGCCATGCATCCATCAATGTAGAGGTGGGCTTTGTTGCTGTTTTAGCACTGACTTTCTTCATGTTATTACAAGAAGATCCAGGCTCTTCTTGAATCTTTTCTGCCCCAGTCCTAGAATCAGTTGTTTCTTCAAAGAGCCCTGGAGCCTCCTTTTTGAGAATGGTGTTAGAAATCAAGATCTGTGGGCACCTGGTTGGCTCAGTCGGTTAAGTATCTGACCCTTGGTTTTGGCTCAGGTCATGATCTCAGGGTCGTGAGATTGAGCCACGTCTTGGGTTCCATGCTCAGTGGGGAGATTCTCTCTCTCCCTCTTCTTCTGCCCCTCTCTTTGCTCATGCTCTTTTTCTCTCTCAAATAAATAAATAAATCTTTAAAAAAAGGATCAAGATCTGGGGGCTCATTATGTTTGTTGCTACTGGACTAAAGTTGCTTCTAGGCCCTAATTTTAGCTGATAGAGAAATGAAATTTGTTTGTATACTAACCTGTACAGACACATATCTATAGATACTGCTCTATGTCATTATCTCTATGCATATTGAGCTAAACATAAATGCATACTACGTCTCCAACCCTAAAACATTACCGCATGGATCATTTTAGCATTCTTTCCTTGCTTTACTGTGAACTCACACTACAACACAAAGAAACCTGGATCCCACTATTTGCTGTTTAATTAATCATTTAGTTCCAGTATTTATATATAACAGTATCAGCTAGAGTACAGTGAAAATGTCTTGTTTGCCTCCAGTCTTACAGGCTTCACTCATTTTCTAAGTTACTTAGCTCATCACCTTTGCCCACACCCCCACCTGCATTCAGTGATTTTCTTTCACATATTTGTGATACAATTAGATCCTCTTATGAAAGTCTGGGTTCCTTCCTTGAATTTCCCCAACCTCCCAAACATTTTGTTATTTGTATACATTAAGGTCGACTTTTGTGCTGTTAAATTATATGGGTTTTGACGTATGAATAATATCATATTTCTGTGACCGGATCACACAAAATGGTGTTAATGCCATAAACAAACAAACAAAAAACCAAAAAACCCAAATACCGGGTTCTATTTCACCCTCTTCTCCTCCCCTAGAACTTCTGATCTTTTCATCTTTTTTAGTTTTGTCTTTTCCAAAATGTCATATAGCTGGAATCAAACACTATGTAGCCTTCTCTGACTGGATTCATTCATTTAGCACTATGCACTTCAGGTTTATTTCTGTCTTTTCGTAGCTTAATGGCTCGTTTATCACCGAATATGATGCCATTATCTGTTATATCACAGACTGTTTATCCATTCACCTACTAAGGACATACTAGTTGCTTGCAGTTTTTGGCAACTGTGAATAAAACTGCTACCTACATTTACGTGCCAGTGTGTGCGTGTGTGTGTGTGTGTGTGTGCGCGTGCATGCGTGCACATTAGTTTTCAAATAAGTTGGGTAAATACCTGGGAGTGTGATTGCTGCATCATGAGATAAGATGACATTTATTTTTTAGAAAATGGACAAACTATGATCCTATTCTAAAGCATAGGAGGAAAGTGTCCAGTCTCTTACCATTAATTATGACTTGTAGATAGACATACTTTATCAAATTGAAGATACCGTCTATTCCTAGATTGTTGAAATTAAAAAAAATCATTAATGGGTATTGGATTATGTCAAATGTATTTTCGGGATCATTGATACGATCATATGATGTTTCTTCTTTACTCTTTTGATATAGAGGATTATATTAACTGAATTTCTAATGTTGAACCAGTCTTTCCTACTTAAGATAAACCCCATTTAGGTGCTTCTTACACATTATTGGATTCAATTAGCTAATATTTAGTTGAGGATTTTTGCATCGTTAGAAAGATTGATCTTAGTTTTCCTTTCTTATAATGATTTTATCTATTTTTTGCATTAGAGTGAGGATCTAAATTATGACTCCTCCCACTGAGAAGCTCCCTTCTCTGTGGGGAAAACAAGTCATCCGCAGGAGAAGCAGAAGACAAATGACTTTTTGCCCACTGGATAATTTTTATTGTTTTGAGTAAGTCCTTAGCTTTTTACTAACAATCAATCCAGCAACCCTATTAAGACAGGCATGATAAAATGTTAAGTTTGACTCTTTGACATGACTCTTTTTTATCAAGAGGTTTATCACCTTATTATATTACATTTAGCTGTTGCTGTCATCATCGTCATTATTATAAATATGCTTTATATGAAATGCTTCATGAAATATGAGGAAAGGTAAATTTGATTTAAGTGTGTTTCTTTCAATTTGTCTATGTCCCCTTGGGACTTATTGGTATTCATGTTCTATAAACCAGTGATACACTTCTGAACACATAATTGCAGACAACATGATCCCTCTACCAAAAATATAATTTGTCACTGTACCACACAGGTTTTATCTTTCAGAATAATACAATCTTTAGTGGTACTTTGAAATTTTGCTTTTTTAAAAAATCAAGTTTGCCACTAGTATGCTTAATATTCAATTTTAGAGGTCACAGCTTGTTTTAATAATGAGTAGAGCACACTAGCTTGTAATAAACATTAAAAGTGTGTTAAGGTTTTAAACAGAGCAACTTTCTTCCAGACAATTTACTTTATGTTTCTCCCAGCACTGAAATGAAGAGAAAAGTCAAGTAGCAACTCACACTATTATTTCTTGTCAATAACAGTAAAGATATCTAGAAAATTTCATTAGAACAACTTCTTTAAATATACTTCTCTGACTTTCCTTCACATAGTAATTTTAATTTTGCTTGGGGGAAAACTAAAAGATGTTTCCATATTAATTACATTTTAACAATTTTTTTTTCAAAACTATTGATGTTTCTTTTCCCGTTCCTAGTTTTAAAAGTACATTGGAAGTCACCATCTGTCAATTAATGATCCTTTTAATTTGATCTCTATGCTTGTCTGTATAATTAACAAGAAACTTTTTCACACTGTTAAAGTAAACTAATTTGTGCTTTCCAACAATTCTCTCAACTGATTTATTTTTTTTAAATTGGATTTTACATATACTCAGAGTCCAGAAGGGGGAGAGTCAAAATAACAGAGAACATTGCAATGAATGTTGCTGAATATTTGTATCGTTGGATGAGCTCAGAAAGAAGGGGCATTCTTAAATTCCTTATATTTGGCTTAAAAACATAATATAGTCATTTGTAACTACTGATGACTCTTGAGAAGTGGGACAGATAGAGTATCTTTGGGACTGATCTCCTAATCTTGTAGGCAATAAACTAATTACACTGCAGGACTGAGGGCATTCAGTGCTGAGACCTTTCCCAGGCTCTGAGCCTACCTTTTTCAAGGTGAGCTGCCAGCCTACCAGCCATTAGCAGTGTCTCAAACATCCGGCCTCTGGGGAAAGGTATAAAGGGCCAAGTGATAGGAAAAAACTTCAAAATGCCTAGAATTGCCAGAACAATGGCAATTTCATTCTTTGAGTTTAGAAAGATTTAATAGAGAGCGTAAAGGGAGGAAAAAAAATAAATTAATGTGGCCCTTATGTAATATTCCACTTCAGTTTGACATCATTGCACAGATCACTTTTAATGTGGCTTTTAAAAAAAATGCCAGGGCAATAGCAACTTCATTCTTGGAATTAAAAAAGAAAAACAATAATGGAAAGCACAAGTATAAAAAAAGAATTTAAAAAATATATTGTTGAATTTATTTATCATTCCCTTTCAGTTTGATACAACTGCACAGATATATTTAATGTGACTTTTCCTAAACTTACAATTACTTCTTTATTCACGTGCCATTGAAAAAAAATCTTGAAAAATCTGATATGCTGATTAATAAATAACCAAGTGGACTTTATAGAGAAGACTAGAGATTTTCTGGTTTGATTTTTCCCAGCTAAACCACTAGGTGGCGTCACAGCCATCAGGTGACTTAATGGATAAATCTGTTTTTCACAACTGTGGGTTAATGTCCTTTTTAAAAATTACCTACTTAGGTGTTCTTCCACTGTTTCCTAATCAGTTACAAACTTCCACTATCTCTTGATGAATTCCCTTCTATCACTACTTATAGTAATCACTAATTAAAAATAATGGAAAATAATCAGTAATGTTTTGATTATACCATTATCTTTGGTAACACATCAAATCATATAGTGGGACACATTACAATTCTTGAATAAATATGAAAATGTTAGAAGGGAAAATCTTTATTTGCTATAATGAATATAACTTGCAAAATATACATTTTAAAGTTAATACTCTGTTTATATTAAGCAAAAGTAAAAACAATAGAATGAATTTGGGTTTACATTGTTTTCTTAATCTGTCTGTTATGACTAAATCAACACAGTATTACTCAACATGTAATGCTATATGTAACTATGAAGTTGCTGAAAATTGCTCCTAGAGCTTGTGTCCCATTTAACAAAAGTCTAACCTAACACTGGTATATTAAGGTATTTGATGCTCGGCCCCTTAGATATAAGTATGAAAATTGAAAAAAATACAATCATCAGAGTGTCTTGCTAACAATTAACTTCTAGTTACTTGAGGTGAAATGTTGGTTTAAACGGTTTGCCTCTTTTTCAGGTAGGCCTGGAGTTTAACTTTTTGCTACATTTTTGACAAGTATAAGCAGCCCCCAAACCCCAAAACCAAACAGAAAAAGCCACAGGAATCCTATAATCATTACACTACTTCAGGTATACGTCTAGCATTTAATTTGAGACTCTATGGGACTGTTCTGAGATTTCATTTGTCTGATTTAATGAAGACAGGGAATAAATTGAATAATCACCAAGATGTTCTCAAACATAATAACTTCTTCAAAATAGTAATTCTAAAGGCAGATATGCAAAAATTGCTGAAGAGACAAGATGGGTATAGACTAAATGATAATCTGTCCCTCTCAAATCAAGGTAAGTTAGAAAATAGGGAAAAAACCTGGAAGACAGAAACATAGAAATAGAACAAAGGAAAATGGGGAATATGCTGTTAACGGAAGATATCTCTCAGCTCATTGTTGAGGACTTTGGAAATCTTGGGGAGGGTGTACTTTATGTAAGAATTCCACTGCAATAGGAGTTGGCTACAATTCAAATTTAGAGAAATGTGACTGTATCTTTTTATTTTATCCAAAGAACATCTCAAATACTCTATACCCCAAATTATCTACAAAGAATGCCCTCTAAATGTTGTCCCATAAATCTTCTTTTACAAATTAAACCAAAAGGGGCGCCTGGGTGCCTCAGTTGTTAAGCGCCTGCCTTCAGCTCAGGTCATGATCCCAGGGTCCTGGGTTTGAGCCCCGCATCACGCTCCCTGCTTGGCTGGAGGCCTGCTTCTCCCTCTCCCACTCCCCCTGCTTGTGTTCCCTCTCTCGCTGTGTCTCTCTCTGTCAAATAAAAAAAATAAAATCTTTTTAAAGAACCCAAAAAACAAAAAAACAAATTAAACCAAGAGTTTCTCTTGTTAATTCTGTTTCCTTCTCTCTACAGCTCCACATGCCAATAATGTCTCCTACTTTTCATAAATGGAAATTTTCTACGTTCATTTTAAACAAGCAGCAGAAAATATGCTCATTTCAACAAATAAATCATATCTTGAATTTTTAAATTTGGTTGATGTCTACATAAAGGGACAGCAAATTATGGCCCATGGACCAAATCTGATCTACCATCTGGGTTTTTTTGTGTGTTTTTTTTAATGATGTGCAAGGTAAAAAATGTTTTCCCCCACTTTTAAATAAGTAAAAAACAAAAAAAAAAGGTGACTATTTAGATGTAAATCTAATAAAACCTATGTTAAAACTACAAAATGCTGATAAAAGAAAATCAGAGAAGATCTAACAAATGGACAGACATACTGTGTTCGTGGAGTGGAAAACTCAACAGAGAAAAGATGTCAATGCTCCCGCAAATTGATATTTACATAGGTTTAAAATGATTTTTATCAAAACCAGCAAGTTTTGGTGTTTTGTTTTGTTTTTTTCAGACAGGATTATTCTAAAATAAATATGGAGATGCAAAGGAATGAGAGTAGTTAAAACAATTCTGAAAAGGTAGGAGAGAGTGAGAGAACTCTGTTTACTTAATTTCAAGACATTAAATATCAAAGTAATCAAATATATGTAGTATTGGTGGAGGGACAGACATACAGATCGATGGAATAGAAGACAGAATCTAGAAATACCCACACAAATATGCCCAACTGATTTCTGACAAAAGTTCAAAAGCAACTGAGTGGAGGAAAGACAGCCTTAGAAACAAATGTGTTGGAGCCACTGGACATCCATTCATTAAAAAAACAAATAAACCTAAACCAAAACCAGACACCTTATTTGGTTAAGTATTGTATTCTTATAGGAAAGTTAATATAAACTTCAGAGAAGGATGCTTACCAAGTAAGATTTAAGCTTCCTTAGATTGACACTGTATACTATCATTTTAATATTTTTAAAGAGGTGGGTAGTGTAATTACCAAAAAGCTGTAATATTGCTAACTCTTCCCCAGATTTTTCCAGATGTGTGAAGAGCTTCAGATGCAAATGACTCCATTTTACCTGATGAGTTCAATCTCACCGGTAACTCAAGAAAACTGCAGGCCATTGTCAATGGCTGCTTATTGTGCGCTCTGCTTTTAAAAACATGTTCTATGGAATTTCACAACATTGGAAATAGAATAAGCAGGAAAATATTTATATTACTTTTGTTGCTCTCCTTTATTTTCTCTTTAACAACTAAAAATAACAGCTCAAATTCCCAGGGGCTGAAGATTTTGTTATTGTTTTTGTTTAGCCTGAATAAACTATAATAACTTCAACTATCCAAGGAAAATATATTTTAACTGTAATGGTACAATCACATTTTTTAAGAATGGGATATTAATTGAGAGTAATAAAAGGTTAAAATAATAGTAAAATTTTTGTGTAATAATTACCTATTTTTTGGAAAATTAAAAGTGATTACTAGTAATATGAGTCTTTTCCACATTTATTTATGTTTAATGGAGAGTCAAATCAAATTTCTTTCTCTTGGTTCAGTTTTAGTAATTTTATTATCTTGTAAAATAGTAATGAGGCTAAAATTTTAAACTAACTTAACTAGAACCGCAATTGATATTGCTTTGTATTTACTTTTGTTTCAGAATTTATAGTTATATACCTTTTATATATAAATGTTTTGTTTTCTTTTTTTCTAATTTGACTTTCAGGTTTTTTGTAATAAAAAGAAACCTGTTATTGAATTTATGATTTTTATTTTTCTATTATTCTTTTCATTAATGTTTGGTTTCTTTGCTATCACCATTGGGATTGCTTTGTTGCTCTTTTCTGGCTTCCCTGCTGAATGCTTAGTCATATATTTTCAGTGCCTCTTGTTTAATTTGGGAGCATTCATAACTTTGAGTAGAGATATGACAGCATTTTGAAAGCCTTGCAATATATATGTAAATGTCAGATTACTTTCCATCATATCTTATATATCTCTTTCCTATATATATTACATATATTATACATGTTTATAAAACATATATACATATACATGTTTATATAATAGTATATACATGTTTATATTATATATAAAAATATATACATATATATGTTTATATTATACATATATACATGTCTTTGTTTTCTTTTTTTTTTACATGTATTTGTTTTCTACATAGTCTGATTATACTCCTGATTTCCTCTTTTCTCCAAGAATTATTTGAGAATGTGTTAACATTTATAACTGACTTAACTATTAACAGATAATTTTGTAATACTAGAGACAGAAAACAGTTGCATTATGGATTTAACACAGCATGTTTTCGTGTGTCATATATGTTTATTTTTTAATGTTCTCTAGGCACTTGTAGAGGTCATATGCTTACTCGTTGCAAGGTAAGAAGTTTGATACACATTTATAAAAATATATAATTCAGGTTATTATCTCAATTGCTATTTATTAATTATATGTAATTATATAATTATAATAGATTTCTGTCAGTTTTATAATTAAGATTATGTATATTGTATCAGATTGTTATCTACTTGATCTATCAAAAGTAAAGAATGTATATTAAGGTACCTATAAAGAATATATATTAGCCTACCTAGTACCATTGTGAATCCACCAACTTCTACTTTTTTTTTAGTTGTTTCTTCTGAGATAATTGTAGATTCACAATTGTTAAGAAACAATACAGAGAAGGTAGCAGGGGGAAGAATGAAGGGGGGGAAATCGGAGGGGTAGACGAACCATGAGAGATGATGGACTCTGAAAAACAAACTGAGGGTTCTAGAGGGGAGGGGGGTGGGAGGATGGGTTAGCCTGGTGGTGGGTATTGAGGAGGGCACATTCTGCATGGAGCACTGGGTGTTATGCACAAACAATGAATCATAGAACACTTCATCTAAAACTAATGATGCAATGTATGGGGATTAACATAACAATAAAAAAATTTTTTAAAAACCCAATATTTAAAAAAAAAAGAAAGAAACAATACAGAGATCCTGTATGGCCTTTACCCAGTTTCTCTCAATGGTAACATCTTGCAAGTCTATAGTACAATATCCCAACCAGTATATTTAGATTGACATGGTCAATATACAGAACATTTCCATCAATTCAAGGATTCCCAAAGGCTACCCTTCTATAGTCACACCCACTTCCTCCCACCACCACACCCTTTTTAACCACTGACAACCAATAACTTGTTTTCTATTTCTGTAATCATACAACCATTGTACAATCTGGCTATTCTCCACTCCTACATTAAATAAATAGAACAGCATTACTATTTCAGGTTCAAATCCATTAAAAATAGACTAGAGAGTTTGCGCAAGTCATGCCAGTTCTAAAATTACTACGAATCTGATACTAGACAGTTCTTTATCTGCCCTTTGTTACCTGTAATTTTCTTGGTCTTTGATACATTTGGAATTCACTCTGGTTTTTTCTTTCTTTCTTTCTTTCTTTTTCTTAATCCTCTCTTACATTTGTGATTAGCTTCTGAAGAGAAGTACTTCTCCTTAGGACTCATTGTGTTTCAATAAGATTTATTTCTGAATTTCTCTCTCTTGTTTTGCATGACCCAGTCTCACTAGAGAAACCATATCCTGACCCATCTGGTCCACTCCAATTAATCTTCCCTATAAGGAAGCAAAAGTAAGGCTTTACTATGTTAATTGCCAGAAGTATGCCAAGAAAAGGTCATTGGACCGGGGAGTCAGGAGCACCAACTTAGTCTAAGTTTTACCTATTTATTTAGCATCGGGCTTCTCTAAATCTTAATTTATATAATAAACATAGAAAAGTAATATCCTTGTATTCTTAACATTTTTAAGAGATTGATACTTTGGGAGATTTTAAGGTCTAAAAAGTCTTAAAACTTTAGGAATAAAAAAATAAGCTATAGTAATGTGATGTTTAATAGGAACATTGACCTTGAAGTAGAACCTTCGGAATAACGTCACTTAAGTAGCTACATATTCAACCTATATGTGAAATGTAATTTGAAGAAGTGCTCAGTAAAGTCTCGTTGGGTGTCTAATGCTCAAATTACATAACCTATGTAATAAAAAAAAAAGAAAAAAAGTTAACTGGATGTTTTGCTTATACAGTGCCAACCAAAATGAGTGGTGAAGTTTACCCAATATGACCAAATGTTTTTAAAATGTTACTTAACTTTCATTTCCAGTAACTTATTCAGTGCAAATCTCTAAGTAGAGCACGTAAGAGAAAGGATAATGTGTTATAAGGTTGTTGAACTAAAAAAGTTACATAATCAAGTTATAATTTACTGTCCCAATGTAATAAAATACAAAGATTTCACTGTATCTTCTTTTTTTTTCACTCAAATAAAAAGTTCTCCAACATCAAAATATATCTACATTTATCTTATATTGTGTTTTAAAACAGTAATATTGAGAGTTAAATAGGGTATTTCTTGAGTTAAATTGTGAAACTGAATATAACGGAGTTAAACTAAATATTTACTATGTAAAGAATATTTGTGAAACACTGAAAAAAAAGATAGGTACTGCTATTTTTTAATAGATTGTTCTTTTGCTATTCATTACATATGATAAAAAGATCTTTAGGTTAGATCATTTATTTTCCAAAAGAAATCGCTGTTTGAATTTCATTTTATAATCTTGGAACACAAAGGGTCATGGTTCTAGGGCACGAAAATATTTAGCCACCATCCCATGAAAGGTTAACAACTTTTTTTTTCCTCTAGAAATCCCTTAATACAGAGAGAAAGTACATTTATTTTTAAAAAGCATTTAGGCCTAAACAGCCATACTTTCTGAGTATTTACTAAATATAAAGAAAGTAAGTTACAGTTCCTTTTAAATGTACATTATTACTTTAGTCCAACCCATTAAGTTTTCTAAACTAGGGTTTGTGGTATTTGGCATCAATTCTTCTGTTCTTTTGATAAGTACCTAAACAGGATGTCCTTGCAAATTAAATGAAAAATAGCTCTGGAAGTTTTCCTCCCTCAGGAATAAGCATTAAGATTGGCAGATGGCTTAAGTGGAAACACACAAGAATGCACTTTAGCCAACATTAGAAAAGTGTTCTAGCAGATATTACGGAGGTTCATTCATGAAGGCCCATCTCACTTCCTTCTGTACTGAAATGTTTTAAATGGCCTCACATGGAAGAGGCTGAATTCATTTTTGTCTAAGCTGTTACAAGACAGCCTCAATGAGGAGGGGAGCTTAACTGTAACTAGTAAAAATAAAAATAATGGCTTGTTTCTTTTTTTTTTTAAAGATTTTATTTATTTATTTGAGAGAGAGAGTGAGAGAGAGAAAGAGCACAAGAGGGGGGAGCGGGAGAGGGAGAAGCAGACTCCCTGCTGAGCAGGGAGCCCGATGCGGGACTCGATCCCGGGACTCCAGGATCATGACCTGAGCCGAAGGCAGTCGCTTAACCAGCTGAGCCACCCAGGTGCCCATGGCTTATTTCTTATCAGAGAAATTATATTCCTTGATACTGAAAAAAGAGAGACACCTCAACTCAAACATGTTTCCCAAACCTTGGACTACCCAAAGACTATGTCATTCTTCATACAACTTAAATGCTCTTACTTTTTTTTTTTCTCTCTCTCTCTCTTTCCCCCTTTTAGGCTCATTAAGTTTATATGGCAGATATTATATTATTATTCTCTCATGATTAAGTGTTCATAATTTTTTAAAAAATTAAGTGTTCAGTAGTGATTTTGTACAACCACTAGAAATACTTCAAAACCATTAGTAATACTTTAATGTTTCAACTTAAAAGATCTCAGGTATTGGAAACAACTGGAAAAAAAATTCCACGAAAATGGGAACTGGGGAAATAATATTTGAAAGTAAAATGCTATTTTTATTTAATTAAATAGTTCATACGTAGCAGGTATTCTTTTAGACTGTCATTATTTTTAAGAGTTGACATTTTTAAAAATATGACTATATATATTTAATGAATAAGGAAAGATCCTAGGAATAAACTCAAGTGGGGAAAAAAGTGCAATTGTCCAGCATAGCCCACCTTTTTTAGTGACATAAAATGAGCTTTTCTGATCTTGTCATAAGTACAAACTATGTCCTAAACATAATGAAATACATATAGAAAATATTCAAACAATTGCAGAACTTTTTTTAACTTATATTTTTAACTTTCTTCTTCAGTCAGCTGGCTTATCAAAACAACTAGATTATCAGCAAGTTAGCTATCCACTTTATTCCTCATGAGGAAGTATACATATTTAGTGTGAATGAAGGTCAAAGAATGGAGAACAATTAAAAATATATATTGATAATAGACAGATGTAACTTGTAGTATTTGTCCTTTTTTTTTTTTTTGAAGATTTTATTTATTTATTTGACAGAGAGAGACAACACGAGAGAGGGAACACAATCAGGGGGAGTAGAAGAGGGAGAAGCAGGCTTCCTGCTGAGCAGAGAGCCCGATGCGGGGCTCGATCCCAGGACCCTGGGATCATGACCTGAGCCAAAGGCAGACGCTTAACGACTGAGCCACCCAGGCGCCCCAGTATTTGTCCTTTTTTGAACAACCCAAATTACATTAGACAATTTTCTTTTACTCTCTCTAACCCCCCTAAATATAGCTACCCTGAAAATATGTGTATTCTATTCCATACCATTTTAACTACAATAGCAACAAAATAGAGTTGAACACAGCTAATTGCTAAACCCTGAGTGAGCACTTATTATTATTTATGTACTAAACGTTCACTACCAAGCATCCCCGGCTTCATTTATCCTTACCCATATGTTCTTACCCGAATTCACTATAATCATCTCCAATCCTGATTTTTCTTTTGTATTTGTAAGATAGCTCAATGGCACTATCTTCTGTCTAACTAGCCAATACAGAGAACTCAAACTTTCATTACTCTCTCAAAGCAATTATCCAATCAATAATTAGGTCTTTTCAATTCTGTTAATCAGATAGCACTAAGATATTCTGTTTTAAAAACAGCTTTATTTAAAAATTATTACAGTATCGACATATCTAGTTTCTCTCTCCCCTGGCCTGCCTCATTTCAATACACATTACATACTATTGCAAAAGCAATCTTTTAAAAGCAAATATGATCATGTCATTTCTATCAAAAAACAAAAACTCCCTTCCAGAGCTTCACTGCCCACAGGAAAAAGTAGGAACTCCTCCTCATTATGGTATACTGCATCAAGGACCTCTTAACCCAAGACTTGCCTATCTGTCCAAACATACCATCTATACAGCCACACAGAATCACCCCAACATCAATCATATTTGTAGCAAAACCTTGTTTATTATAGCATATTACAGTGAAATCAAAATGTCCAAATTAAATCATCCTAGGATGGTTGTGCATTTGTCTCTTTCTTCGAGCTCTATCAATTTTTCCTATATATATTTTGATCCAAATCATTAGCTGCATTAAAAAATTATGAAGTTTATACCTTTGTCTTGATCTGTATGTAGGTAGAATAAAATTTTTTCATATAGTTATTGTACAAAAAGTAAAAAACATCCTGAAGATTGTATTCACAGTAATTGAGTAATGAAGAAATCTCGCTGACCTCTTAGGTTATAATCAACTGTACAAATTAAAATTTAAAAACTGAACTAAAAGCCGTCTTACAAGGTAGTCACAAGGGGGCCTTTTGGGCTTCAGTGATCCTGAGTGTACAAAAGGGGAGGAGAGCCCTAGGGAGGATTCTGGGCAGCTGTGCCCTGGGGCTCGTATTCTCTGGATTAGGAGTAGACACCTCTGAAATGTCCACCCTAATGCTTGGAGCAAGACAGAGTGCATATGAGCCCAGCCCAAAGAGGAGCAGGAATGTGTGAAGAACAGCTTCTTTCCTTAGCCAAAATTTGTGATTTTGCTCTCTTTGCCCTGCCTTTTACCTTTTCTCTCTTGCTAGAACATCTATTTCCAGAGGTGGTATTCACCTCTCCAGCCCCAAGTGGGCAGAACATAGTGGGAAAGAAATGTACAAAGGAAAGACAAGGGTGTCAGACACTTAGGCACTTTTTTTTTCTTTTTCTTTTTTAGAAAGAGAGAAGAGCTTGTGAGCACACAGGAAGGGTGGGGAAGAACAGAGGAAGAGGGAGAGAGAGAATCCTAAGCAGGCTCCATCCCCAGCGGGGGCCCATGCCAGCTTGATCTCATGACCCTGAGATCATGACCTGAGCCAAAATCAAGAGTCTGTGACTTAACCCACTGAGCCAGGCAGGCTCCCCTTTCATTCTGCTTTTTAACATGTTTCTTTAAATGTTTATAATGCACCTTGTTAAATATTTTCATGAAATTTTATTATACCTTTTCAGTATATGTGCACCTTTTCAATAGCAAGCATAGTTTACCCTTTATTACTAAATTATGTTCTTTTACCTAACAGAAAACAAATATGTTTTGTTCTCTATTTGTTAATATGCTTGCAGTGGTAAGGAACGGATTTCAGGTCTCAGGAGATTTCATTTTATTTTTGCTGGTCAGATATCATAAAGGCTAGGAGTATAAATGTCATGTAACTTCCTAACTAGGTGTAGGGCATGTTCAAGAAAAGTGAAATCAAATCCTTTGATGCTGGACCCAATGGAGGAAATTGTAGCTAAATGTTGATTTACTTATAATAGATGTCTCTGTGAGAAAACATACGTATAGGATATGCACAAATCACTTTTATTTATCAGGCCTTATTCTACTTATGAACCACAATTTAACTGTTCTGCAGCAGCTGGTTTATGATAATGGACAGATGCCCAGTATGTGTTGCTTTTTTCCAACTACCACTATAAAGACACACTTAATCACATATATACATGCAACTTCTTGGCTTCATATCTATGAAGCTATTTAAATATTTTTATTATACATTTGTCTTTAATGCTGCTTCTGTTAACAGTGATCTTTTTTATTTTTTCATTCTTATATGTTCATTATTGCATTGGTGCATAAATCTGTCCAACTGGGGCCTTAGGACCATGGTAAGATATGTTAGAATCAGGGTTTTGTATTTCCTTACCTTATTAAAAGGAAAGTGCCATAATTATCTTTTAAAGGAAGGACCTGACTTGCTTTCTCTCTGTACTATTTTTGTACTCTACTAGCCTTTAAACTATTAAAAAAATTATACCAATAATTTAGTAATTTTGAGGCATAGGTTAGTTCAGGTAGTAGAGCATGTGCTTATTAACTTTGTCTTCAGGTGCTTTCTTCTCAGCCAACTTATGACTACGATAAGTGTCACCTGATTACTCCAGCTATTGACTGAAGATCTATGTAGGTCCAAGAAATGAACTACAGTGCATGTCAGCCATTCTCAATAAAATATAATACTGGTGTGTGTTATGAATTGTTTTTTTTTATGGTAGCTCTGTTCATAGGAAAAAATACATGAATCAAATAGAATTATGTGTAGATTAAAATAGAACAGTTACCTAAAGTTGGGTGGCATGGATTGTAGCCTTGAATCGTTTTCTAGCCAATTTTGTATCCCTGTGTCATGTGAGTTTGGACAAGACACTTCATCTCTCTGGGCCTCCATTTTAAACAAGGAGCTTGAAGTAGATGATGGCAGAGATCCCCCTCTGCTCTCGGATGCCTTGGCTCAATGGCCTACCCCTCTACAGGTCCCGGCCAGTATGCTGGTGCTATAAGCTGCTTGAAATATAAAATTGGTTTGTCTATCATATATGCTCATTTAATGAGCATTCTGAAAGCCCTTTTCATTTTATAGCTTTTTCTAGTTTTATGGACTTGACTGCTGTAATAATGTCTTGTTTTTAGCCATGTAGCTCTAAACATCATTAACTTGAGGTCTGAGTAATCTGCACTTGATATATAGTTGATGGGATTTTGGTATACTACAGCATACTTCGGTTACATATCTGTCCAGCATCTTATTACCCTAAGCACTGTGATCATTGTTTGGAAATCTGTCCTATGGAAAGAATAAAAGCATTTTTTTCACATGTACTTCACAGATTTGAAAGAAGTTTCATTAAAACATCATTGCTCTCTTTACTGGAAAAAAAATTATAAACTATTAAATCTTTTCTTTAGATTGAGTCTTTCATCATTACAAAGTGTACCTTTTTACCCCTGCTGTCACTACTCGATTAAACTCTTCCATCAAAAGAACCACCACTCACTCCTTCGGCTGGGGTTTACATGGTACCATCCTTACTGTCCTTTCAGCTTCAGCTTTTTTTTTTTTCTTAATCTTTATGCTTAAGGCATTCCATGGTAAGTGACAAATATTTGTGTTTTTAGTTTAATCAGTAATGAACATTTTTCTTTTGATTAAATTTTAATATATATCTAATATATTTACTAAGGTATTTGGTTTCAAGTTTGCCATACTATTCTTGCTCTCCTATTTATTCTTACTTTTGTTATCCTTCCTTGTATTATTTTGAATTAATTAAATGTTCTTTTATTATTTCACTGGTTATCTCTCTTAGCTTGTTAGTTATATATTATTTAACAAATCTTTTTGTTATATTATACATGAATCCTTGACTTACTAAAGGATTCATGTACAATTAAAAAGCTTATACTAATAATTTAGTAATTTTGAGGCATAGGTTAGTTTAGGTAGTAGAGGATGTGCTTAACTTTGTCTTCAGATGAATCCTTGACTTAACTAAAGTCTTGTATATCTCAGACTTATTAAAATCTAGCATATATTATTATATCTGCAACTTCCCATAAAATAAAAGGATGTCAGAACACTTTTTTTTTAAAGATTTTATTTATTTATTTATTAGAGCGCGCACAAGAGAGAAACAGCATGAGAGGGGAGAGGGTCAGAGGGAGAAGCAGGTTCCCTGCTGAGCCGGGAGCCCGATGTGGGACACGATCCCAGGACTCCGGGATCATGACCTGAGCTGAAGGCAGTTGCTTAACCAGCTGAGCCACCCAGGCACCCAAGGATCTCAGAACACTTTCAGTTCATTTTTTCTCTTTTAAAAGACAGTCTTTTTTTAATATCTTTATTTTTTTAATTTATTTTATTTATTTTTTATTATGTTATGTTAATCACCATACATCATTAGTTTTTGATGTAGTGTTCCATGCTTCATTGTTTGCATACAACACCCAGTGCTCCATTCAGTATGTGCCCTCCTTAATACCCATCACCAGGCTAACCCAACACCCCACTCCCCTCCCCTCTAGAACCCTCAGTTTGTTTCTCAGAGTCCATAGCCTCTCATGGTTCATCTCCCCCTCCGATTTCCGCCCCCTTCATTTAAGGGGAACTATTTTTTTAATTTAAATTCAATTAATCAATATATAGTGTATTATTAGTTTCAGAGATAGAGTTCAGTGATTCATCAGTTGTATGTAACACGAGTGCTCATTACATCACATGCCCTCCTTAATGTCCATCACCTAGTTACCTCATCCACCCCCACCACGCCCCCTCCCCTCCAGCAACCCTCAGTTTGTTTCCTATGACTAAGAGTCTCTTATTGGGGCACCTGGGTGGCTCACGGGGTTAAGCATCTGCCTTCTGCTCAGTTCACGATCCCAGAGTCCTGGGATCGAGCCCCTCATCAGGCTCCCTGCTCAGTGGGGAGCCTGCTTCTCCCTCTGCCTCTTCTCCTGCTCTCTCTCTCTCTAACAAATAAATAAATAAAATCTTAAAAAAAAAAGTCTCTTATGGTTTGTCTCCCTCTCTGATTTCATCTTGTTTTATTTTTCTCTCTCTTTGCCTATGATCATGTTTTGTTTCTTAAATTCCGCATATGAGATCATGTGATAATTGTTTTTATGATAACATTTTTTTGTATTTTAATTTTAAATTTGAAACCCTATAAGACACTGATTTTTTCCCCTTGTATTTACCCTGTCCTCTGTCCTTTACTTTTCTTGTTTTTCTAGATTTCCTTGTTGGATAGTTTTCCTACTGCCTGAAGCATTTTCTTAAATGTGGTTCTGCTTGTGACACATTATCTCAATTAATGGATGCCTGAAAAATGTCATTATTTGCTTTCATTGTTGAAGGATATATTCATAGTTTACAAAACTCTAGGTTGGTAGTTATTTTCTTTTAAAAATGCTCTAAGGCATCATTCTTTGTCTTTTATGTTTTACTGTTTCTGCTTAGAAGTCAGCTCTCAGTCTTAGACTTGTTCCTTTTAAAGTAATATGTCTTTCCCACCACCTTGACGCTTTTAAGATTTTTCCGTTTTCCTGTTTTTCTTTGGTCTACTTCACTTTTCCAATGTGACCTAATGCACAGTTCTACTTGTATTTATTCTAAAGTTTTGTAGCACATCATTATTATATTCTTTTATATATTTACAGGAGCTACTCAATTATTAATTCTTCAAATATTGCTTCCTGCCTCATTCTTGGACTCCTGTTCTATTGGGACTCCAAATACATGTATATTTTACACTCTTTTCTACATGTTCTTTCTTTTGTCCTTGTTTCCAAAGATACCTTTTATTTGTTCAATCTTCCAGTTAATTAATTCTCTTTCCATATGTTTCTAATTTCTTGTTACAATTTCTTGTTACTGCATTCTTAACTTGTTATTAAATTTTTCAGTTCTAGAGTTTCAATGTAACTTTATAATAGTTTCCATTTTTCTACGAATATTCTCCTTCCTGTCTTTGAACTTACTGAATTTCTAGTTAAAATCATTTTAAAGTTCCTTTCTGATCACTCTTGTGTCTGATCTTCAGTGGGTCTGTTGCTATTCTTTCCTCATTAGTTTCTGGTTCATTCCTATACTTTGCTTGCCTGGATATTGTTGATTGAATAGAGAGCTTTTGGAATGAGACAGAGACTGAGAAGTTGAGTCTCGCAGTCCTGCACATTGCTCTATGTTCTTCAATAAAGAATTTACCTTCTGCTTATGGAAGATAGCTGAATGGCAATCTCTTGAATTAATCAGAGATTGAGCTGATTCAAAGCAATCCTGGGCATAGGTTTTTGAGAGTTAGTGTATATCTTACTTACACACATGTAATCTTTTTCATGTTCAAGTTGGAAACCCAGGGTGCTTACAAGTTCTCTCTTCTTTGGCCTTAAACTATAATTCCCTTTAACAGCATAAAATGGTAGAAATCTTGCTTTTATGAGTAAGTCTCTCAAAATGTATGCTCTCAGGTTGGCACATACTTGGGGAGGGGGAGAATCATTATCAAATATCAAGACTTCCTCTGTCAGCTGCACTGCTCTTTCTTATCTTGATCCCTTAAGTCTTTATGCTTTAGAAGCTTTCTTATAAGCCCTACCATCCCCCTCTTTACCCCCTCCTTTTTTTACATTGTGTTCAGCTATTCTATTTGCTTTTGGTCATGAAATAGTTGCTTTGAAGTAAGCTAGCACAGCATTACTGGAAGCAAAAATTCCACAAAATGCTCTAGCACTGGGTCTGGGTACAGTGCTAATCATAAAGGGTAACTAATACAGGGACATTCTGGTCTAATGGAGCTTACAGTCTGAAATGGAAAGATAAAAAAAAAAAGTAGGACTAGCATGTGGAAAACCCCTCAGAAATGCATGAATTTCTTGTCTTTTATGAGGCTAAACATTAGTGCAGCATGTGGATGATGAGTGAGGTGGAGAGTAGAGGCTGACATCAGTAAGGAAGGCCTCTTATTTTATAGTGGTAAGCTTTGAAGGCTTTAAACAGAGAAATAATGAGTTTATATATATTACTGAATGATAATTCTGCTTAATGTGTAGAAAATAAATAGAACAGAATAGCCGAATGAACAAGGGAGGACAAAGGCTTCCTGCAGTAACCCAGGCAGGAGATGACTCTGGCTTGAATTACAGTGATACCAATAGAAAGATGTGTAAAGATTTAGAATATGTTTTGAAAAAAGCACCAATTAAAATTGTTAATGGATTTAAAGCACAGAGGTGAGGGAAAAGAAAAGAATCAGGAATAACTCAATTGTGTTGTTGTTGTTGCTCCTACCATGAAGTACATAGTGACATCATGTGCAGGAAGAACCGTTATGGACAGGAAAAAACCCAAGTGCTAACTTTTAATAACGTTAAGTTTGAGATGCCTCTAAGATAAACCATGTAAGATTGGAGATGATGTTTGAAACTGGATATAGGAGAAAGAAATTCAGTGTTTCAGTGTTGAATTCAGAATGGCATTCAATGTTTATAAATATTTAGGGGCATCTGGGTGGCTCAGTCATTAAGCGTCTGCCTTTGGCTCAGGTCATGATCCCGGGGTCCTGGGATCGAGCCCCGCATCGGCTCCCTGCTCCGCGGGAAGCCTGCTTCTCCCTCTCCCACTCCCCCTGCTTGTGTTCCCTCTCTCGCTGTGTCTCTCTCTGTCAAATAAATAAATAAAATCTCTTTAAAAAAATGTTTATAAATATTTACTGTTGGGAATTCACTAATAATGAATAATTTTTCAATTACAAAAAGTTACAAATTAAGGAAGTATGTTTTGACTTATTACTTACCACACAATTTAAAATGCATAACTAAAGTAAATGTATTATCTTCTTCTATTGGTTTTAATCCTTATATTTCCAATGTGAAAAAAATCAGACAAAAATACCACTTGGTTTGAAACAGATTATGAATATTTCTCAGTACATCAGCCTGAACCTCCCCAATGTCCCAGCCTTATCTACATCTATGCATCTTTATCTCTTTCCACCCAAGTTTCATTTCTCATTGCTTACACATTTGGCTTTTAACTTTAGTATGTTTCCAAAAATATTCTCTATAAAATCAGCAGTAAATTCTTTGTTGTCAAAATCAATGACCTCCCTCTGGTCATTGTTCTATTCTACTTCTCTGTAAGATTTTTTAATTTTTACCTTTTTCTTCTGGAGGCTTTTTCAATCTTGTTGTTTATAATAGCAATCTATCTTATGATGTCCTTAGTCTGTATCTTCTAAATCTTCATCACTTATTCTTCTTTCCTTATAAATTACTTCAAAGAAAGACTTTATTAAAATCCCCCCCTGGGGCTGCTTCTCCTTTCCCTTGAGACACTCTCCTTGTGTAATGAGTTCTCCTTCAAATGCTTCATCTACCACTTTCACTCAGAAAAATCCAAAGCCATTTACCAATTCATACAAAAACATTTACTGATGCCTGAGGTGTATGCAAGACTGTACTATATCATCCAGAAGAAAAATGAAAAAAGAGTAGCAAATACACTGGAATTAGAAGTCAAATAAATGGAACTGAAAAACACAGACAATGAAACTACTGTGTGATAATTATTTATAGAGCACCAAATATTACGAGAGGACAGAAGAGACATGGCTATTCTGGCACAAAAAAGGAGAGACCAGAGAAAAGGAAAGTGGGTTCAGTGTTTAATGCTAAGAATTCACTTGGTCACAAATCAGGATGACAATGTAAGTGGAGGAATAACTTGCCGA
The DNA here is from genome assembly GCF_002201575.2 of Neomonachus schauinslandi. NCBI lineage: Eukaryota > Metazoa > Chordata > Mammalia > Carnivora > Phocidae > Neomonachus > Neomonachus schauinslandi. Next base: position 27,186,898 of record NC_058405.1, on the reverse strand, counting down.
AAATGATAAAGGTCTGAAAGAACTTGGCATCCACAGGACTGGGAACAGTCCTACGTGATGAAACTTTTTTACTGACTTAACGCAGTAAAAAGTCTAACGGGCATCTTTACAGCACAGTCTACGCTGTGGACTAAGTACTATAGTACCGTGCAGTACTACGCTGTGTCCCACACCATACACTAGTAAGTATTCTTAATTTCTACAATTCCTTGATCCTATACACTGATGCACTAATACTATGCACTAATTATTCATAGAATTTCTCCAGCTAATTTGGCAGGGACGCTTTTCAGAACGTCTCTCCTGGGTACTAGTCTTCCAGATGTCACTAGTTAGGAAACTGCAAATTGGATATGTGTTCTACAGGTGCCTTCCTGTTTAATTATTCACTTTTCAAAACATGGCAAATACAGCTAGCACATAGGCTCTATTGTCTTGTTTCTCTTTGGTTGAATAAACATGAAACATGACACATGAGACCTGTCCTGACTTCATGCTATGTTACCCTATGCACCTCTAGTTAATCCCTTTCTCAGAAAAAGTAAAATAAAATCTTTGTCTGCATTTCCTGTCTCTTCCTCTCCACTTGCTATTCACTTTTTGTATAATTATGTTATCACATATATTGAAACAGTACATAGAATAATATAACCCATTAAACAAACCCCAATTAATCACATATTAATAATCTGCAATTATTTTTTTAGTAAATCAGTAAAGTATGGAAATGAGGTCAACCCATCATCCCCAATTCCTAGAAAACCATTGATATCTCATTCCAAAATATATATTCTATGAGGCTGTCGTGAATTTTTCTCAATAAATTTTATATGCTTATTTATACCAAAACAATACATGTAATATATGAAAACAAATACACAATAAAGAACTCATACACTATTGTTTAGGGTGATTTCAAAATTTACGTCAATGGTATTACAGTTTATCTACTTGTTGCTTTTTCCTAATCAGTCATTGACGTTTTGAGACTTTTCTATGTAGATATACTTAGTACTAATTCAGGCATATAAATTTTAGCAGTATGGTATGAGTACTACTTTCTATGGTATGAATATGCCCTAATTCATCTCTTAATTTCATTTCCCTTTTCTAATTAGTTCAATGATTCTGTCAGAGACAAATGTATCCTTCTGCTTGTGCAAATGTCTCAGAGTTTATCTAAGAACTTAAAATTGCATTGACTGTCAGTTAGTTTGGAAAGTATTGCCATCTACTATGATACCAAGTCTTCTTATCTCTAAGCATCATGCTAATACACATACTAGTAAACAAAAAAAGTCTATATTTGACTTACGGGATCGTGTAAAATTCACTGATTTTCTTCAAAGTACTGATCAAAGTTTACTATCATGCTCAGTTTTCTCAAATACTAAGATAATGTGTTGTATCACCAAATATCTCAATAATAATTATAATATGAGGTATTATTGTTCACCCTGACCCAAAACTGGAAGAGTCCTTCCACAGAGCAAATGGTCCATTTGCATGCATTAATAAAAGATAGATTAAAATAAAATAAAATAAAATAACAAATGCAAGAAAGAAAGCAAACTGAAAGAATATATTCTAATATCTTATACATAAACTATTAAATCCTACACACTGATAAAGGGAAGATTAGAGTTGCACCCGAAGACAATATTAAAACTAATTTTGTCATTTGCTCGGCATGACCGGAGGTGTGTCTTCCCCTCCAAAACATGAATTATAATTATCCCTGGAATTCTACCTTTTGAGAATCATCCTTTTTTTGTCAGCAGAACACTTTGGAATGGCTTTCTGTTTATATGCAACTTCTGAATGATACCCTGTATTTTCCACTGATTAAAAAATGCACTATTATTCATTCATTCATTCATTCAATCATCTAGCATTTATGAAGTGTGTAATATTAGCAAGACATGAAGTTGACATGAATTACAAAAGTAAGAAAAAAGATATATTCCTGATTTCAATTAACTCACAGTTTACTGAGCAATAATGTTTTCCTACATCAGAGAGAGAAACTGAAATTACAGAATTAATGAAAGCAAGCAAGTAAGCCAACAAAAAAGAATGAATGACAAATTCTAAGGGGCTATGAGAATAAGTATATAGTACTGAAAAGTGAGAGAAAAGCAGAAACAGAGGAATTTTAAAATATGAAGTCATTCATAACTTCAAGTAAATAAAAACAGATTCATCAATCTGATGCAGAGAGTATTTTTTTAAATAAACAAAACTTTTCTCTGCTATAATAATGATTTACTCCACATCTACTATGTGACACGCTCTGCTTGATGCTTTACTGATACAGAAATTGAGATTCAGAGCCATTGGTAAATTCGCCTCAGTCAACAGAATTCCTAAATGGCTAGTCAGTCTGGCTTTAATATCTGTATTTTCCCCCTCATCCTACATTGTCATGTAATGAAGACTGACAGTGTTGGTTCAATGATTAAAACATTATTGGCTTTAACCTTTGTAGTATTAGTAATCCTCATTTTTCAGAGGTTCAGAAAGATGATGTAATTTGGAAATATTGCTGGTTAAACATTCATCCTTACCAAAGAGTGGTGTTTGCCATTTCGAGATCAGAAACACAAGGAGGTAGTGTTCAGTTCTATGTTCTTAAAATCCCCTCATTGAGCTGCTTCCCTCATTCCTACTCACTATGCTCCATCCCTCTCACTTACGCCTGGTTCTACAGTACCCAAGACCTTTCTATACTCCATTGTTTAAAGCTTAAACACAATATTTCAATGTTCAGAGTTCTTGTTCCCAAATGATAATATACAGTCAGAATATACTTACATATTTTAGTTTGTGATTTAGTTTTAAGAATACATACCAGATAGTTGAGACTATTTTAGAAGGTGTGCATAAGAGTATTTTTTGTATTTTTATTTTAAAAGGCTCTTGAAGAAGGAAAATCACACTTTGAGTCTAATGTTTGATTATTTCCCCCAAAACTAAAGCCTTTGTCCTTAGCTTGAATCCCAGTCACTAAGCACATTGCCAAGATCAAGTAGATTCTCAATAAATTTGTGTTGACTAAACAAACTAATGAATTAGTGAGTAAGTGAACAGATAATGGCATTTGATGTAGGATCCTTGCCCAAATCTTCAACCCTGCAGAATAAGCAGGGTAGAAAAAAGTAAACACTTCTTAATAAGCGGTAAGGCAAGATATCTCTTATAACTTATTTAGCTCCCTCAAAGGCACACAGATGTTCTTCTCCCATAGGGAGAAAGGAGGAGGAAGATGAAATTGAAGAGATAATAGTATGTCTTGCCAGGAGTTCCGGAGCAACTGCTAAACAGATTTGCTCTTAGCAAAGAGGGCTGAGAGATCAGGCAACCTCACAATCGTGTCTTCACACAGGAAGTAGAAAGCTGGCTTTTTTTTTTTTTTTTTAAATCAATACTCCGCTATTTGCAATATACTTACAGATGGACTATGGCAGTAAAAATATATATTAGCTAATTAATTAAGTAGTTAACATAAAAAAGAGAGAGGGAGAAAGAAAATTCAATTGTTACACAAACCTTGAGAGAACAGGTATTTGATTAAAATGGTATTTCTTTATATTTCTTCTCTTAAGTAAAATCTGGAAAGTTAAGTTATGAAAATTTGGAAAATATAGGCAGCTGTAATTCTCATGAGAAAATGGTGCAGAAATGCGATAGTCTTTTGCAAAACTTTCTTCCTTTTCTCATCCTTCTTCCCCCATCTTCTATTGCTTACCTTCTCTTTGTATTTTTCTTGCTTTCTGTCTTTATTTTTTGCTTTCACTTTTTCTATTCTCTCTCTCTCTCTCCCTCTCTCTGGTTCTAATGCTGTCCTTCCTTTAATATATATACATAATATATATATATAAATATATGTATAATATATATATTTATATATATGTGTATATGTATTTTTTAAACACCAATTAAATTCTTTTCAAGGTCATGGCTGGTAGCATCTGGTATACTTGATGAAAGTGGGAACAGTAAAAAAATTTGTGTAGAGAGAAGAGAAGGAAGTCCCTGGGCTCTGTGAAGCAGCAGATGCTTCTTCCATCTGGCTGTGAGCAGGATTCCTAGGGGACAGAGGACAGGAAAGAGACCGTGGTGCAAATTCCTCGATGCTCTAAGATCTGTCACTTTAGCGCTAAGCTTTCTTACATCTAGATGATGAGTGGAGTTTCCATTTATAATTAGATAAGAAAGAAACTGTATTATGTATTGTTTTCAGAAGCAGAAGTTGGGTGGCAGTTTTAGTAGCTGGGAAAGAAGATAAAGGAGCTTCAGAGTGAACCAGAGCTTCAGCACCTGGTTTTGCTGACATTTTAAAATAAATTGTCAGTGTTAACATGTGGCTTATTTCAGACTTGTCAGGGGCATTACTCTTGGAGTTTCTATTTGTTCAGTATTTTTTTTAAATGTAATATATTATAGATATTCATGATACATTTCATTTTGCATATTGGTAACTAATAAAGCACTTTAGACAATTACTGTTCTCCATTTTAGATAAGAGATTTATGTGAAATAGGTATTTCTTTGATCTATATACAGGAAGTCCTTGATCTGCTGTATTCACCTGACATGATGAAGGGAGAGCTGTCTAAAGTGACACCAGCAGTTGAATTAGCAAATACTAGTGGATCGGAGTGAGGTACATTTCCCAGGCTTTAACAAACTTAGCACTGATTGGAATTGGGTGGCTTATTCTAAAACTATATTTAAAAATATTATGTTTAGGGTGCCTGGGTGGCTCAGTCGTTAAGCGTCTGCCTTCGGCTCAGGTCATGATCTCAGGGTCCTGGGATCGAGCCCCACATCAGGCTCCCTGCTCCGCGGGAAGCCTGCTTCTCCCTCTCCCACTCCCCCTGCTTGTGTTCCCTCTCTCGCTGTGGGTCTTTCTCTGTCAAATAAATAAAATCTTTTAAAAAATTAAATAAATAAATTAAATAAATAAATAAAAATAAAAATATTATGTTTATGGGGCCCTGCTTCCCCATCCATCATGTGACTATACTACACATATGTTTCTGTGTGTGGGGTTTGTGTGTGTGTATGGTATGTGTCTTCTGATCTCCTGAAAGTAGAGGCTTGAGATGGTCACAAGTTAATACATATGTGTGTATGTTTTGTGCATTTGCTTTGAAAATTGGGTCAAACCGAGGTTTCCAATAATCACGTATAAAATAGAATTTAATGTTTTAACATCTGTCATTTGCATATACCATTTTCAGTGCATTCCCATTATATTGTAGGAGATAATAGAGGAGGAAAAGAGAATTTCCAGAGAACTAAAGAGAATACGGCTATTTGTATTTGGAAACAACTGGGGACTCCTTCAGTCTGGGACAGTAAAAACAGAAGGGAGCCATTGCTGCTGGTACAGAGGGACAAACTCAGAGTCTGGCATTCACAGTCGACACATGAGTGAGTCAACAGAGAGAAAGAGTCTGTGTGTAAACATACACTATGTCTATTTTAACAATCACCTGAAATGAAACTAGTGACTCTAACTCATTTAAAAAATAGTAGATAAGAAATGTCACTACTGGTGGATGGAAAAAAAAAAAAAAAAGAAAGAAAGAAAAAGAAAAAAAACAAGCTTTGGCTCTGAGTGACTATATAATCCTTTAAACAAAGATGGCCAAAAGCAGAAGTTTTTGGGGTGATCTGTCTCAGATACTGGCAGAAAAAAATATAGGGAATCTAGAACAAACTTTTATCACATTAAAGTTTGATTTGGATCACCCTTCTCTCTCATTATGTGCTACACCCACCCATGGACCCCTACATTTTTTTCAAACTGGTGATATTCGCTATTATGAAGGTAAATAGACTCATTTTTTAGCCCAGGGGTTTCTGCATGACCCTCAGTTATTGTACATTTACTTAAGACTGCTCTCTGTTTATGAACAACACTACCTGGAAGGGAGTGGTAACTTTATATCTTTAAGTTAATAAAAATGCTCATTAGTAAATAATATTCTGCGTATTTGTATGAGAGGATCAATCCCAGACCATCTCATTAGGATCTTATCCTAAGTGAGAACATACTCCTCTCTAGAGATGACAGAGTTCTGATCGCCTTAAAATATAACTTGGTCTTTCTGGCCACTATTATGTCTGGTAGAACCAAAACCAAACCAAATGAAATGAAGTATTTAAAATAAAACCTCCAAATTACATAAATAAGAAGCACATTTCTTAAACTGATTTTCTTGACAAGTATCGAAAAGCTATTTTTATATTGCCCTTTATTATACCCATTTTCTGACTTTTTGATCTGTAGGGTTTTTTCTAGTATTTCTCTTGCATTTCCCTTTTTTGCACACAAAAAAGCTCATGATATTGAATCTTTCTTTTTTATTCTCATATTTCTTTTAAATCCTTCAGTAGATTTGAATATTTTAAAGAAAATTATGTTTAAATTATTAAATAGTACTTGTTGATATGATTTAGGTTAATATAGAAAAGAAAGGCTATTTTTAAAAATTTGAGCTATTGGTAAATTAATTTAGACAATTTTTAGTATTTTGAAATCTTCAGTGATAAACTATTTGTCAGCTCAATTGTGAAAATTTCATAAAATGAATAAGAAGAGAATCCAGAAAAAATTAATGTTCAGAGAGACTGTGTTAGTGTGTTGATAATGTTGAACTTTGCCTGAGTTCTTGCTACTGGAGAACAGCAAAGATAAGTAATCCCCTACCTTTACCCTTTTGTGTTTCAAAATATTTAACTTTGAAGGACCTCCATGTCGTCACAGTCTTTGAGACAAGACTCACCCCACTCAACTTCAATGACTCAGATAAGACCCCTCTCCATCTTTACTCATGATGTCTAGTTTTATAAAACCCTAGGTTTTCAACCTCTTCCTTGAGGCATGCCCCATTCATGAAAAAAGTCTCTCTTTTGCAATAACCCAAGTAAAATCATCTCCTTAATTGTCTGGCGTAGTTTGTCTTTCATGTTGAATTTATATTAACACCATTGGCAGCAATCTATGAAGAAGAGTAAATGCCATTTAAGATTCTGCATTTCTCAACCAGCATTTTGGATATGGAATATACTTTTAAAAAGTAGTGGATATTTTAAATATTCTCAAAGGAACTCTATATACTACATACGTGTACACAACATAAAGGACAGAGGAGATTTGGCATGTCTTCACTTTGATTGGCACAGATTTCATTCATACAATGATATACATGGTCACAGCTCAATTGTCCTCAAGAATGAGTTATGTGACTCACCAGTTACATGACTTACTAGTAGCATAACCTTCAGGAAATTACTTTACCCAACTAAGCCTTTGTTCCCATATATCCCTATGTCCTACCTCGTGAGATTATTGTGAAGATTCAGATAAATAATGTAAGAATGGTACTTAAATCCTGTGGTAGGACTGCCTGTTTTTATATGATCTATCACTTTATTAAAAGTCTAAAATCCCTTATTCCAAGTCTCATCTGAAGAGATTTAGATAGGGAGGTACCAGAAAGTCTTCATTATAGAATTACTATGTCCCCAAAAATGTTAGCTAAAACTACTGTATCTTTCTGGCTAGGGTGAGTGACTATACCACACAATGTTGCAAATTATAAGTACTTCTCTTTGTCATTTACAGCATGAATTATTCTCTTTGAGTTCAGAAGTGAATGGATACTGACTAGACATGCAATAATTATTCCTTTAAAAAACATTATTCAATAAAGTGTTGTGAACAATATTTAAATGAGTCATTCAGTTTGGAATTAAAGTTTCCATGCATTTATAAAACTGAACTATGCATGAATATTTGCAAATTGTATGTGCTTATATTAAGCTATAAACTCCATAGCTAACTGTTGACATAACCCTCCCACAACTACCTCATACCCTTTTTCCAGGATAGCCTATCCTTTAAGATGTACTTAGAAAGAGAGGAATAGTACCTGGCCAGCCTGGATAAGAGCAGAATTAATTCTGCCAAATTAAATAAGGCAGTGGATTTTTAAAACAAGGCTCACCATGGAGGCTGACTCTCTAGTTTTTATGGTTTCAAATCAGATTAGCAAGAGAAAATAAAATGAAAAATATGGTATTAAATACACACATGGGAAACTTTTATATACTCATATGTATCATTCTATTTTTCTCTTCCTTTTTAAGTTATATGTAACTTCTAAGCTATATTACAATAATAATACCTAATGTATATTTCACAGTCTCTGTAAATCCAGCATCATGCTAGGTGCTCATAGAGATTTTATTTCATTTAATATTCTCATTATCATTTTGCTCTTCAAAAGCCTGCCTAAAGTTGTTCCTGAAAGAAACATTTATAGAAAAGAATACATTTAGAGAAAGGTAATGTAAGTTGTAATTTCTGATATGGCTATTTTAATATCATACTTATCACTCATGGCAAATTTTCCCATTTCTTTTCTTTTTCCTGTTTGCCAAGTTATCCTCAGCAAAGAACACTTAGACTGAAAATAGTTTATGGGAAAAATATCAGCTTAATGATGAAACATTAAAAAATGTTTTATATATTTATTATATTATCTTGTTAACGTTTTTGGAAAATAAATTTCCTGAAAGTGAGAACATTTATTTTACTTTATTTTCACAATAATGTCTAAAATACCATACTGAGCACCAAAAAATTTTCCTGATAATAATATGAACCAAAAAGTAATTAAATCACATTCTAATATGTTAATTTGAAACCAATGGGGAAAAAGAGGACTACTTCATAAATCTTACATAAAATGTGTTCAGATAGCAAAATGTATGAAGATATGATGGCTTATGAATGTTCATCAGTTATCAAACAAAATTGTAGGTATTTATTTTAAAAAGATAATATAATACACAAATCAACATGAATTAGATTCCATTACTAATTAGGATGCTTTATAGATGATATTTATTTACAGTTATGATTGGATTCAAACATTCACTTATTAAATTGGATAACCTATCATTCCTCTGGTAGCTTATCAAATTATATTAAGCAGTTAATAAGTATAAGGCACTTGTAAATGTTAAAATATTACCTAGATGAATGTTTCTAAAAGTAATAAAGACAGCAGTAAGAGGAGCTTTCTAAGGCTGTCAGAAGGAAGGCAGAGGAGGAAAAGGGAAAGCAGTGATGGAAGAAATGACAAAGAACTTCACATCTGCTAATAAATTACCCTTATAACAATTTTTATGGTTTCTATAAATGGTATTTGTTATATCATTTTTTATGGTTTTTCCATAATGGCATTCAGTTAAAGAAAGTAATAAATATTTAAATAAGAATATATATTTTAAAATATTATTAATGAATTTGGCTTTGAGTTTATTCAAGAATTGTAGTAAAAAGTAATTAACTCATCCTTTCTGAGGATCACTGTCTTGATTGGACAAGGAGAAACATCTACTGAAAATCTGTATAGTGACTTTCTAGGCTGCATTTAAGAGCAAGTTCTTTGAATGTCATGGGCTAAGTTACCACTAGAGGGCACTCAAAACATGTACTCTGTCCATAAAGGAATGTTAAGAGTGGTGTCTCTCATTGTCTCTATTTGTGCTGTGAGACCTCAAGACAAAGCTATCAGATAGAAAACATTATTATCCCTGCTTGTGATCAATAAGCATGTGAACATGATCATCCCTGCTTATTCTGCTTGTGAGAAAACTAAGACACAGAGAGTTTAAGTCATTTGTATTTCTTAAAGTCCCAAGTCTTGCTATGGATTTAATATGTTTATGCCCCCCTCCCCCGACACATCAATTTATATGATGAATCCTGATCCTAAATGTGATAGTATTTCAGAGGTAGGGCCTTTAAAAGGTAATTAGGCCATGAGGGCAGAACTCTCATGATGGGATTAGTGCCCTTTTAAGAACAGACAGGAGACTGCTTGCCTTGTCTTGCTCTCTTTCTGTCCTGTGAGGATATAGTGACAAGAGCCATCTGCAAAAAAAGGAAGAAGGCTCTCACCAGAACCCAATCATACTGGCACCGTCATCTCACATTTCTGGTCTTCAGAACTGTGAGAAATAAATTTCTGTTCTTTAAGTCATCTGCTCTATGGTATTTTTGTTACAGCAGCTTGAATAGACTAAGATAAGCATAAAGTACCAAAGTACTTAGCCTGTCCTTTTAGTTATATATTTAATTTAATATTTAAGTGTCTCCTGTCCTTACATTTAATCATATAATATATTTTTTCCTTTGGCTCAGAGGTTTAGAACTCCACTGTCATTATTTATTAATAATTAATATCACTGTCTTGAATTCAACTGCTGCCTGATAAATACTTAACTGATATTCCTCACTAACACTTCCGTGGTTTACATAAAGGACAAACATAATATGTCCATCATTAAGATTGTTTGTGAAATAGTAACAAATTTATATGCTAATAACATACATAACTTTCCAAAGACATTTCAGAATTCAGAAGTAACCAAAAATGAAAATATAATCTGATTTGGGAACCTTAAATGAACTGTAATGATTATGTAAATTAGAAAATAATTTACTAATGGTATAAAAACAGGAGTTTTCAAAAACAGAGAAAGTTGGCCTAAACCATTAAATAAAAATTATATTAGATTCTTTCAATTTACAGAAAATAAAAACTAGAAGTTAGCACATTAGGAGTAAAAAGATCTGATGTATGTACAAGGATAGGGAGAGGGAGAAAAATAGACACATAGAAAAGGATTATGATAAGCACAACAGTAGGGATAATTCAGATGTTCTGCTGTTGTGTAATTCTAAGGTATATATGACAGATTTTTTTTGTCATGATGCATAATAAAAATTGAGTTAGAAACAAAAAACACCCTTTAATTAATTTTTATTGCAATGACAAATTGTACCATTATGTAACTTCTTGTCCTTGTAAAACAAGAAACTGTCACTGGGAGTCAACATGGAAAGTTCACTGAGCAGATCAAAGAAAGGGAACACTTCTGGAAGTAATAAATAATTATTAAAAGTGCTAAAGAGAAGAGTATCGATGCATTAAGTAAGATGTGTATGGAAAACTGGAAATAGTCAAGAGTGGCACACAATTGTAAACATCCACCTTCTAAAGAAAGGACAAATGAATGATTGATCAAATTACCAGATCTATTTCTCATGTATGCTTTGATCATCCACAGAGAGAAAGAGAGGGGGAGAGAGAGAGAGAGAGAGAGAGAGAGAGAGAGACAAAGGAAAAAAAAAAGAGGATAGAATTAGAATTGGCACTAACATGTGGTAGAGTAAGTTGAACTGAATTGAATTGAGCTGCTTTGAATTGCACTGCATTGAATAAAACTGAATTGGGGATTTGTACTGATTGTGAATAGCTGGCTGTGTGAGAGAGTGGCTGAGTGATTGGCCAGGAGCTTTATACTAAAGCCAAGTGTGTGAGATTGCTGCAGAGTAAGTGGAAAAATAAAATGAGGGTTTGTGTCTAAGAGGAATTGGATATTAAGACAGTAAAGTATAATCATTAGAATAGAAGAATAATCATTATCTTGTATATTCAGCTATTCAGAGAAAGGAAAAGAAAAGAAAGTTGCTACAAATAGATGCCAGAAATAAGAAAAAATGAAGACAAAAAGAAACATAGGATACTGGAATAGAAGTCTATTGAAAGATATATATTAATGATTACTTGGCTTACTATTTTCTAATTCTTGGATATTACCAAATTTGGGTCCAAATGTAGCTCTCGTTTCTTCTTCTAAGAGTTGACTACAATGTGCCAATCCTTACCCCCAAATCAGATGAGCCACTAAAGAAGGAATTATCCATTGATAGCTCTTGAGCAATGGCAGAGCATCTTTGAATAAGTGCATTGAGGTTGACAATGTCCTGTGTCAGTTCTTCATAGCTGCACATCCATTATCTTGCCAAACACAGAAAAGTGAGAACAGTAGTTGTGGCATTTAACTTTTCATGGGTGTCAACTAAGAGCAAAGCATAGATAGTCCTACAGGTCTATTATAAGAATATTGTTAAATGGAGTCTTCATTCAAAAACCATCAAAATATAACAAAACTATATTCTTCAAGTAAGCCATACTACTTCACAAATAACTCTTTGAAATGGGTAATTATCTGTTCTCCTTGTTTTTAAAAATACTATATTTTGTGACAATCAGCTCTGTCTGCCTCTTGGTTCTGGGTAACTTGTGCAAACATGAAACACTGAGTTGAGGTCTTCTGCAACTCTGGACTGCAATGGGCTGCACCAGCCTGAGGGAGCTGATGACATACATCTTGTCCCAACTCTGCTTTTAGTGACTTCAGATCTGTGGCTTGAAATCAGCAATGACCTCAGAAGTCATCAAAGGCCCCAAATAGAAGTTCCCTCTAACGCTAGTACCCAATCTTTAACATTTATCAGCACACCACTTCTAAATGAGCTTGAGGGCAATGAAAACCAGTAAAACAAGTCATATCCACAGAAAGAATGTGTCTGTCCCTCTATCTTGTACTCTCTGTTTACCACAGTGTGTTGGCAATGGACGTTGTTAATGGCATTAGATATAGATTTAAGTGCCAACTCCTCATTTAATAGCTATGTGACCTTTGCCACATGGAATACTTTCTCTGAGCCACTGTTTCCACACTTCCTCTTTCTCATAGGACTGTAGAGAGATATATAGGAAATAATGTACATAAAATGTTCAACTCCAGCCTTGGCATATAGTAATTAATAGTGCCTAGCAGTAGGTACACTGATTAACTACTGCCTTAAATTTGTTCACTATCTTTTTGATTCTTTGCTTTTCTCCCTCAAACTCCATTATAGTATCTATCAGGATTTGGTTGGATGCTTGATTCTATTAGCTTTAGCTCTCAACTAGGCTTATTTCTTCCAGCTAGATCATGAACTCTTCGTGGTAGATTACCCACCACCCATTTGATGTACCTGCCACCTCTATGCATTTCGATCAGATCCTGTCTGTATATCTTAATCTATAAAATGAGCACAGTGTAGGGGCACCTCTGTGGCTCAGTTGGTTATGCGTCTATCTTCAGCTCAGGTCATGATCCCAGGGTCCTGGGATCGAGCCCTGCCTCGGGCACCCAGCTCAGTGGGGAGCCTGCTTCTTCCTCTCCCTCTGCCATTCCCCCTGCCTGTGCTTTTTCGTGCGTTCTCTCTCTCTCTCTCTGCATCAAATAAATAAATACAATCTTTAAAAAATAAAATAAAATGAGCGCAGTTTAAATGTGGCATATTTATAATTAATTTTCACGTACAAATCATGTATTAAAAACATGCATGTATTATAATTACATTGAAGTGAAATGTCACAAAGATAACATTTAAAAATAATTTTGTTAAAATATACAAGCTTGTTTATTTATTAGTCATTCTGTTTAATAGGAGTTTATTTCAGATATTTAAAAGAATATTTAAGGGGTGCCTGAGTGGCTCAGTCGTTAAGCGTCTGCCTTTGGCTCAGGTCATGATCCCAGGGTCCTGGGATCGAGCCGCGCATCAGGTTCCCTGCTTGGCGGGAAGCCTGCTTCTCCCTCTCCCACTCCCCCTGCTTGTGTTCCCTCTCTCGCTGTGTCTCTCTCTGTCAAATAAATAAATAAAATCTTAAAAAAAAATAAAAGAATATTTAAATTCTTTAAGTAATTTTTAAATAGTATTTTTACTTTTGTTAAGGAATAAAAATGTGCTTAGATATCAAATATGAACATAAATCACCTATTTCTAAGGTAAAACAATTGAGAAAAGGAAAATTTATTTTAACAGCAAATCATTAGACAAAGAGAAAAGTTCCATGAGCTGCAAGTCAAATCCTTCTTTGTCACAAGAAACTCAAGAGTGACGTCAACTTATTTTCAAACTAGGTGTTTTATTATCTCTAAGTTGAGAAGTATGAGTTACAATGATTTCTTCCATTTCTTCTGCTCTAGCATTTTCTAAATCGCATTATCTTGTATATTTCTACCCAGAAAAAAGCTTTCTATTGTTAACCAAATAACAAAAACTAATATTAATGCAACATAAGTATACTGTAAATATTATGGTGCCTAAAACAGGAAAAACAGTAATACGTCAGAAAAATATATACAGCCCCATATAACATATTTTAATTGAAGGTTTCTAAGAGGTGGCAGCAAACATTTTGATTCACTTTTAAATAAAGCTTTAAATCAGTCATGAAGAGTTAGCAGAATTATAAATATGGGACACTTCAGGAAAGTTCCCATCACAGAGGCTGGCAACCTATGACTGTGTGCAAAATGCAATCCATTACAAATTTTTATAAACAATCTTTTATTGGAACCCCACCACACCCATTTGTTTATGAATTGCCTATAGCTGCTTTTGTGTTTCAGCGGCAGAGTCGAGTAGTTGTGAGAGAGACCATATGGCTTGCAAAGCCTAAAATACTAGACTATCTAGTCTTTTACGACTCCTATTCTTTGTCACTGTGAAATGAAATGCACCACCAGCAGGTTTTATCACAATGGGTAATGAGATTATTCTATGATAAAAGTACAAACATTTTCTGCAGAAAAAGTCTGTATTGAAGAAGAATAGGTCAAGATGCTATTCAATAAGATAAACATGCAATAGATGTGAAGCTTTAACCTTGGTATTGTTCTGTTTTCTATCCTTTCCCAAGTAAATACTCCAACCACAAATTCAATCAACAACTTAGACTTCTTCAGCTACTTGGTAGATTTCTTCTCCCCGGTGCTTTGTTATCATTTAGTGGCTTAAAAGTCTTAGAAATGTCTCAGTTTAAAATAAATAGATTATCCTGGGATGCTGGGTGGCTCAGTCCGTTAAGCATCTGCCTTTGGCTCAGGTCATGATCTCAGGGTCCTGGGATCGAGTCCCGCATCGGGCTCCTTGCTCAGTGGGGAGTCTGCTTCTCCCTCTGCCTCTGCCACTCCCCCTGCTTGTGCTCAGTCTCTCTCCCTCTGACAAATAAATAAAATCTTTTTTTTTTTTTTTTTTTTAAAGATTTTATTTATTTATTTGCGAGAGAGAGAATGAGAGACAGAGAGCATGATAGGGAGGAGGGTCAGAGGGAGAAGCAGACTCCCCGCCCAGCAGGGAGCCCGATGCGGGACTCGATCCTGGGACTCCAGGATCATGACCTGAGCCGAAGGCAGTCGCTTAACCAACTGAGCCACCCAGGCACCCACAAATAAATAAAATCTTAAAAAATAAATATCTAAATAATAGATTATCCATTCATCTCCACTACATTTTCTTTTATTTAGTATTGTCTCTTACTTTCTACTTCAAAGGACATAGGGAGGTCAAAGTTAATTTACGGAAAATAAATCTAATCGGAGACTGTTCAAAAATAAAAAATTCAAACCTTGCCTGGGTTCAAACTCTGTTATTAACAGTAAAGTAAGAAGTGGTGCATATGTGTTTCTGTGATACAGTACCTCTGCACAGTTTGGGCGGGGTAGGATGTGGTAGAAATGGGTTGATGAGGGAAGTGGGGAAATGCCACAGGGGGTCTTCTCCCCAGTGCATAGTAAGCCCTGAGAAAGATGAACATTATTATTTCAGAAAAGCCAGAGTAGTGTTTTCCCTATAGGCCTATAACGAGGTAAAATATTTTCATGATACTTTTATTGCTATCATTTGCAAAAGGAAAATGATGATCTTGTAAGGAAGAAAGAATATATTAAGAACAATGTAGCAAGACCTGGATATACTATTTTTTAATCTTTAAAAATATAGGTTACTTTAAATTGATCAAAGCATATTATGGTTGCGGTTTACATGCCATTTTTTATTAATATTTTCTGTCCTTGTCTTTAATTTTCTCAATTCTTGCTTTCTTAACTTCAGTATTGGTCCATAGACAACCTAAACCTAAGTCTTATGGTGCATTATGCATTTAAGTGCATTTATCTTGAAAGTCCTTAAAGTTCACTGATTTGTACATATTCAGGTTTTTTAAAGGTCATTTTTACCCAATTACTCGTTAGCTAATTTTTTATCCCTACAGTCTAGTAGATCATTCCAAGGACTGATTTATTTTCCTCAAAAAAAAAAAAAAAAAGTGTTTCCTTCCACCACTATTACTACTATATTTGAAATACCCTCAAATTCCAAAACTGTGCAATGCCAGCAATTTAAGCGTATTTAACACTAGGAGTGCAGTATTTCTTGAATCTAAAAGGAACTGGGCTACAGAATGAGTTTGTGTTGAGTTACACAATTCTTTTACAGTTGGATCAAGTTAGAACGCATACAATAAAAAGGATGACGATGCCTACAAACCTAAACGGTGAATCAGCCTTGGGAAGCACGGGAAAAATCATTCACAGAAGCAGCAATACATATTTTCTCGTACAAGGTAATTATTCTTTAAGAGAGGAAACATGTCAGCATACAATATATGGTCATATGATTTGCTGAGTTCCACCTAGAGTGATTGCCTAAGTTTTCTTGTGTAATTGCTTAGAAGTTTTATTTAAGTTCTTTGAAATCCTCCCTGCAGCCAACAATTACGGCAACTCTAGTTTCATCTGAAGTCATACCAAAAGAAATATTATGTTAATAATTCTGGCCATAAACACTTAGGGGATGTTTGACTAGAATAGTAATTCAGTGTGCTTCTCAGACTCCATAGGAAGTTTCATACTTAAAGGCAACTACACTTCATCTATGATTCTAAGACAGAACAGATGATTTTATACAACATATTAAAGTTGTTCCAATAGAAAAAAATGTATTATTCATTCTGATATGGAAGTATGTTATCTGGGAAAGGAGGCTGACGTTCTTCCAGGATGCCCACTTTCTTGGTGAATTTTTAATGTCTATGGCTCAACTCTCAATCTCTTAAGTCTCTACAGTTTGACGTTCATTTATGTATTCCTTCAATGTTCCTTCAATGACTAAAAATTGAGGGCCTACCACATGCCAGGAACCATTTTAGTACTAGGCAAAGAACAGTAAAGGAAAAAGTCTTAAGTCCCTCAACTCATGGAGCTTACTTATATTCTACTGGTGAAATTCACAACATTTTCTATTAGGGATCATTCTTCTAAGCACTTTGTTGAACTCATTTATTTATCACTATGACCTATGGAATGAGATATTAATATTTTACCTATCTTAAAAATGAGGCACAGAGATACTAGGTAATCTGTTAAAGGTCAAACTAGTAAATGACCATGCTAAGGACTCCAGAAGTTGGCTCCATGGTCTGTCCTTTAAGACACTGAACTATGCTGTTGATTTTGGCAGCATATTAATAATACAAGAATGAATTCAACTGTCATAGATAGAGATCCATTAGTCAAGGTCGTACTAACTTACTAAGGCCTTGACAAATATATTAGTTCATAATCCTGTGCAAAAATTCAATACTGTAACCTGTAAATTCTTTAATTCTGGAATATGTCTACTCCTTCAATTATTCATGTATTCCCCAAGTAGTTTTGTGAGTCATTGCTCAATATATCAATGAGGAGCCTGTCCTGTCAGTAAACAGAAATGACCAGGGACTGTAATAGAGAGAATTTAATATGAAGAATTGTTAACTAGGAATAGAATTATTCACCAGGTTATTGAAGAAGCAAAAAGAGAACACGAAGGTATCAGAGAGGTAACAGCTTCAGGAAGCAGCTGAGCTAGGATGCAGAAAACAAGGAAAAGAACTTAGAAGTTCTAAAACTCAGAGATTTAGAGGAGGGGTCCTATGGAGCTGAAAGTCAAGTTTCTAGGAAGTGGGTGTTACTGTGCTAATATTGGGGTCTCTGAACTCATGGGTCTGGGCTCCAGAAGGGGGAGGCAGCTGGCTGCTGCTGATATCCTCAGATAGAAGCATTCTTACGCTGAGAACTAATATTTCCAACCAATGTAGTTTAAAGTTGCAGGGGCAGGAAACAAAATTTTTGCAAGAGAATAAATAGCTTTAATAGTGAGAGGAGCCTCACCCACTTCCACCCCCTGATTTCCAGACCAACACATTCCCGTGTATTCTGGCTTATGGGAAAGACATCTCCATATATTGGATGCTGATGCAAAATACACACTGCATCTTATAAGACAGAACCAAATCCTTTCAGGATGCTATCTTGTAAATGGCACTGTAACTGATCCTTGTAGTCATGAATCCATATCTAGGATTGTGTCTGTTCTAGTGAGGACAAATATTTGCCCCTTCCACGATGAAGGAATCCACTATTAACTTGTTCCAGGTCCTGGCTGGTCCCCACAGTAAATGGCAATGTATCAGTAGGTCAACATTGGTCTCTGCTGATGGTAGATTTGGCCTTTATCAGTAGTAGTATCCAGGCCCTGCTTGGTGACAGGAAGTTTATGTAAGTGAAATCATGCATAGTCATCAACTCTGCAATGGTGGCCACTTTGTATTTGGGATTACTGAGCAATTATTGGGTGGCTGGGGAAAGAGGCTGACTGACATGCATGTTATCCACTTGATTCCTGAGAGTTTCTTTTTAGTGGATGCATTAACATGACACGCAATTATCCTCCCATTCTGTGCCCATTCTGTGAGGTCCAATCACAGACATGTCTTCACCAGATGCTCTTATAACCAATCTTCAGATCGTGTACTTTTTATGTCTTGTTTACTCATCCAAGTTGACAGCAACAGCTCAAGGATGAATGTATATTTGATTCCGGGCTCAGCAACACTATAAAACAGAACTCTTTGGAAACCAGGACTAAGTTTTATCCCCTTAAGAACTGTATTTCAGTCTGATACACAACAGTGGATCAATAAAACAGTACCTTTCATGATAGAAAATACACAGAGAATAAAACTGGTATCCAAACACCAGTGCAATTCTCTTCTAGAACCTCCAGAAGAAATGCAGTTCTGTCAACTCCTCGATTTGAGCTAGAAGATTCATTCCAGATTACTGAATATTTGAACTGTAAGATAATAAATTTATGCCATTTTAAGAAGCTAAACTTATGGCAATTTGTTACAGAGGCAACAGAAAGCTAACATAACAGTTTTTCCACTAATGTCCTCTTCCTTTTTCAGGTTACACTCCAGAACCCCACACTGAATTTTTATGTCATGTCTACTTGACATCCTCCAGAGACTGAAAATTTCTCAGTCTTTGCATATTTTATGATTTTGATACTTTTGAGAAGTACATTTCAAGTATTTTGTAGAGTTTTCCTCAATTTGTGTTTGTCAAATATTTTCTCATAAATAGACTGAGGTTATTCATTTGGGGAATAAATACCAAAAAACTTCAGTCTTCTTTTCTTCATATCATATAAGGGTACATATGATATCAACACGACATATTGCTGGTGATGTTCACCTCGATCACTCTGTTAAGGTGGTGTCTGCAGGTTTCTCCACTATAAATTTACTTTTACTCTTTCTCCATATTTTCCACATTTTTCCACAGGAGTCATTTGTGGACATACATTAAAACAACTAGAATTTTTAATACATATTTTGGGGGAGATGCCTTGATGTTATGCAAATATCCTATTTCTCCTTAAAGTTCACCTGCTAATTTTTCATTGATTAGAGGATTTTGCTTGCAGCAATTATTACCATGGTATTCTAATGGTGATTTTCTATCTTCTTCATTTTTTCTACATGTATTATTTGGAAGTCTTCTGTGAGGAAGCTTGTCCATTCTCCCTCCATTTTAAAGAAAATTATTCAACCATTTATTTATATTAGTATAGACTCCTGGATTTTCCCTGTATTACAATATAATACTATCACTATTTATTTTGTTGTTAAAATTGCTCCAGCTTTGATTATTGGAGCTTGTTCAAAATAATTCTTTCTCCTTTTGACACGAGTCCCATGCCCCCCACCTTTTTTTAACTTCTTTTTTTTTAAAGAATTTTTTTAAGATTTTATTTATTTTTGTGAGAGAGAGACAGACAGAGAGACTGGGGGCGGGGGTGGTGGTGGTGGTGAAACACAAGCAAGGGGAGGGTCAGAGGGAGAAGCAGACTCCCTGCTGAGCAGGGCACCCAATGCTGGGCTCCATCCTAGGACCCTGAGATCATGACCTGAGCAGAAGGCAGACTGAGCCACCCAGGCACCCATTTTTTAAAACTTCTTTACTTTCTTCTTCTTTTTTTTAAGATTTTATTTATTTATTTATTTGAGAGAGAGAGAGAGAGAATGAGAGAGAGAGAGCATGAGAGGGGGGAGGGAGGGTCAGAGGGAGAAGCAGACTCCCTGCTGAGCAGGGAGCCCGATGCGGACTCAATCCCGAGACTCCAGGATCATGACCTGAGCTGAAGGCAGTCGCTTAACCAACTGAGCCACCCAGGGGCCCAAACTTCTTCAGTTTCAATAAAACTACAAGATACTCAAGTTTCATAGTTTATTTTTCCTGCTGAAATCCAAGAATCACCCATTTCTTTAAGGGTCCCTGGCTCCTCATATGCTCATACAACAATTGGATTTTATTTTATTTAAAAATAAACATTTATATTTATCTTTACAAGTATTTATTGTGAAAAGAAAAATAGAAAACTTTATAGAAAATAATAAAAATCATGGTATAGCCCATCATCCTGTGATAATTACTATTAATTTCTTCATGCACTTTCTTGTTTGTATATATGTTTTTTTGTAATGGGATATGATTGTGATTTGAGGTAGGCCTGTAGTTTTGCTTAAATGGTTCTTAATTTTTATTACTATTCATTATTAAACATTCTTTGAGGATTTGTATATATATAATATCTGAACTTCTGTGTAAGAGATGTGCGGAAGTCAATTCATACACAGGCAATGACCCAAATAAAAGAATAATACAAGAATGTGTTCTTAATTTAGATGAAAAGGAAATTGATATCGTCATGTAGATTCTTATCTGAGTAAAGACATTTAAAATAAAAATCATCAGTATGAGACTCCTGGAGCACAGTATCATTAAAAAAGTCTGATCATAGCCACAAAGAGAAAAATAGAAAATTTGACAGTTACTCCTAGCTTTATGTATCTATCTGTGCTTTGTAATTACTTATGTATTTGCATTTTATAACTTTTATTGCTTTTTTATTTTTTACATATAGTTTCTGTTTCAATAGTGAAAGAATACAAGGTGACACAAATTGCAAAGTGGGATTAGTGTATCCACTTATGTAACCCCAGTTTAATGTATATATTTATTGATAGTAAATTTTAGACTTTTAAAATCAAGAAATAAGAATTTACTCTAGTGTTGGATTTAGTTTCTTTAAGAGAAAATGAATAGAAGAATGTTTCAAAGAGGACTAAATCTGTATCAAGAGAGATGGAGGGGTGCCTGGGTGGCTCAGTCGTTAAGCATCTGCCTTCGGCTCAGGTCATGATCCCAGGGTCCTGGGATCGAGCCCCGCATTGGGCTCCCTGCTCAGCGGGAAGCCTGCTTCTCCCTCTCCCACTCCTCCTGCTTGTGCTCCTGCTCTTGCTATCTCTCTCTCTGTCAATAAGTAAATTAAAAAAAAAAGAGAGAGAGATGGAATGAATAAAACCTACTGTACTCTATCTCTTCAGCAGCAAAACAGAATAGAATCTGCAACAAAAGCAAAGAGTAACAATAGGAAAAAAGAAACAATTATTATATGATATTGGTGATACACAAATGCATAATTAAATGTTAAGCACAATTTGGTTTATGTGTTCCATAACTGGCGGAACAATGTCTGAATCAAGTAGACTCTCTATTGTCAAGGTCAAGAACAACTTTTTTTTTAATCTACTTATACATTATTTATTGTCAGTATTTTATACTCAGTATTTTGTTCTTCCAAAGTAATTTATTTGGAGTACACTAAAGCAAACAATAACCACCCTACCCAAATAAATTTGAAAATAATTTCCCAAATAAACGTGAAAATGAACAAAACAAAGACAACTTTCACTTTTAATTGAGTCACATGAAGCCATGCTATCTGAATGCTTTGTAAGTATATCTAGGCTGTATCATATCAGCTTCTGGGGAAAAAAAATCATCATGAAAGACTGATATTATATAGGTAAATACAGAAAACATCAACATAAATGTGTTAATTTTCTACTTCTGCATACAAATTACAAGCCTAGCAACTTAAAACAACACACATGCGCTATCTCTCAGCTGCTATAGTTCAGGAGTTCTGACATGTCTTCGCTGTGTCCCCAGCAAGGCAGTAACCAAAGTGCATGCCAGGGCTCGGTTCTCATCAAAAAGTAAATGAGAATTTACTTGCAATAGGTCCACATCCAAATTCACTCTGGTTGTTAATAAAATTTATTTCCTTGAAAATGAGAGCTTCTTTCTGACTCTTGGTTGGAGGTCTCTCTCACTCATACAGGCACCGTAGTTTCTTGCCACAAGACCCTCTTCATAGGCCACCTCACAACATGGAGACTTGCTTCTTCCAAGCCAACATGAGATAAAGATAGCAAGTCAGCTAGCAAGACTCAGTCTTATAGAATGTACTATAATCACGGGAGAAATATTGAATTACCTTTCACATTTTCCTGGTTTAGAAGCAAGTCAAAGGTCCTTCCAACACTTAATGGAAATTATACAAGTGTGTGAACACCAAGAGGTGGGAGATCAGGGAGGGGTATGTTAAAATCTGTTTTCCACAGTCTGATACTTTGTCCCTATGATTCATGTCCCTTCCACATGCAAAATGCATTTACCTCATACCAAATGTTCCTAAGAGAGCTGTGTTATTAGATCATCAGCTCAGAAAATATAGCATCAGCAATGTCTAAAATCTCATCATATAACTAAGATCCAAGTGCTGATAATTATCTCGTCTGTAATCCTTTAAGTACCTCCTGGGATATCGTTTCATCTCTCCATGGACTTATGTAATTAAAGACACAAGTTATCTGCCACTACACACCCAATATACAATGGGGGGAGAGGCAAGGGTTGACAGCTGTAGAATCACCCTTCAAAAAATGAAATGGAGGGTGAAAAGAAGTTACTGATCCATAGCAGTCATGAAATCTAGCCAAGTAAATGTTGGGAGTTCCTTGATTAGATTTAAGGCCTGGGAATAACTTCACTAAAAAGGAAACTCTCTTTCTCCTCATGATTTGTTTTGTGTCTAATAGAATATGACTCCACTTTCTGGGCTCTTGATTCTGAATTCTGGGCTCTTGGTTCCACCCTCTGAGTAATCTTTACTTTTCAAGCTGTGGCTCCTTTTTTGTTGTTTGTTTAAATTCTTCAGTCAATTAAATACCATCCTCCCATGTTTTATTATAGGCAGAAAATAAAAATACAGGTGGCACCTTCAACATTTTCCTTGGAAATCTCTTTAAACATAATCCCAAGTTCACCACTTTTGTCCACCTTATTTTATCCCTTTCCTTTTCTTTGTCCTGGAATAATTCAAAGTAGTCATTATATTATTTTGCTTGCCAAATACTAATGTATACATCTCTTATTGATACAGATGCTCTAAAAATAGCCACCATGCCATTATCACACACTATAAAATTTCTAGCCTGCTTTTTCCCCTTCTGAAAATTGTGTAGATAATGTTCCTGAGTGGTTAGGAAAGCATAAGTACCAAGATCTCTAGTCTTAACACTTATCTCAAGTCTGAACTTGTAAAAAATTCTCTGTGTAGAATCATATGCTAGACTCAGTGGCTTTTTGCTGTCTATAGCAAAATACAAGGATTTTTATTGAGAACTGGTCACAAATGACTGATAAATTTTCATTACAAAGATGCCTTTAAGAAAAGCAGTGCTTTCTTTTAAACTTTCCAAATGTCTGTTGTTTATTCTGTGGTGTGTGTGCATATGTGTATTTATCTGTGTGTGTGTGTGTGTGTGTGTGTGTGTGTGTGTTGTGAATACTTGAATTCAATAGGGAGCAGACATAGCGAGTAGGTGCTCAGACCCGACCCTGATGAAGACCGAGGACCTCTATAAACCTGTGCCTTTTGGCAAGTCAGAGTCCAGGATTTGACACATATTCTCTAAGAATTTCTATAGTTTTTTGGTCACCAAAAGGCACAGAATTCCCTCCATGGTAAGGAAGAGTTGACATCTGAGGACACAGAGCTTTGCATACAGCACTTAGTCTCTTTAAGCCAGTTTGCAATTCTGTCTCCTTGCAGATGTGCATTTCTCCATCCCTTCTCAATTTTGCACAACTGTACTGGGAGTTCATCAAATCTGTGACAGGATACCGCTCTACGTTCCACTTGAGTCCTCCTCCATCCCAATCTAAAACCATCTGGGGAGTGTGCTTCTACTACAGTCTGGACTTATGTTTCAACCTAAGTATTATAGACTAGATAGCACATGAAAGTGAATAATCTAATTTCCTCAGATTTCTAACTGTATTAGATTATAATTAATGGGATACCAATGTGCTTTGGTAATCACTGAACGTTATCAAGTTTACCAAAATATATTCAGTTGCCCTCATCCTTTGCAAATATCACACTCCAATCCAACCCCCATAGCTACAAATAAACTCACAGAACCTCAAAAAAAAAAAATTCTGATCCTTTCTCATCTATACTGAATGAAGACAAATCTTCACAGCTTTCCAAAATGTGTAAATGTCATTTGTGTTGAATACAATAGTACTACTCTCGTACTACTGTATCTTTGTTATACAGAAAATGAGAATAAAAATAGTAATAACTCTTTCAAAAGATTGAACATGTTATCGATAAAATTATGTAAGTAAAAATGCTTACGTGAGTGCTTGATATAATTGATGCTAAATAAATATTGGCAATTATTACCACTAGCTGGGTCCTCGCTGAATCCTCAGTGCCTATCCTTTCCTCCAGGCCAGTCTCACTGGATTCCTGCTTAAAACGGTGAGTTAATTTTGAGAACATAGAGAAGAGGGAAACACATTTAAGACAAATAACCCCTAAATCTAAACACAGGGATTTTAGTCTGGCTTATTCTTACATACACCCTAAGCAGTGTCAAACTTATTTTCACTCCCCACAACTTATTTTCACTCCCCACACTTATTTTCACTCCCCAAAATGGCGCTAGAGGAACATCTGGCTCTTGAGTAGGATGTTTGTGTCTGTGACACTGACTTTCTGGCCTATCATAATTGATTTCAGCTACAAATAAACTAAATATTATTTAAAGCAATATGCTGTGACTTGGGGATCATCAAAAGTAAAATGAGTTAAATATGGAATCAAGTCCACAAAGTTAAAAATAAAAAGGATATTATTTTTACATGGCAGCAGTTTAAGTTCTACTGCACAATTCAGAAGCAAAAAATATGTTTTAACAGAAGGAAAGGGTGCCCTCTAGTGTTTTAATTAAAGATGAACAATTAAGCTCATTTGAATTTATATCTATATAGATATATATATTAGGTTCTCCACTGTGTATATACACATAATATATGTATATATATTAGGTTCTCAACTGAAAATAATATTATATGGAGTATAAATCAAGAAAATAAAGTAAGCAGGGCTATTAGTATAAGGTGTTAGGAAAATACACCGTGTTTCTGATTCAATTTTTTTGACATTAAGCACAGAAAGGATTGGATGAAACATTAGATTCATTTATGCTGATTTCCTCTTCTGTTACCTAATAAAACACAGCTCCTCTGCCTCTGAGGTCTGCCCCAAGTTTGGGATTGCTACACGTTTCTGAATACTACTACAAATGTCAGTGTAAAAAATTACATAGACACATTTTTAACACGGAAATGTTGATTGCACACTACTACATTTCCCTTAAATGGACTGCTTCCATAAAGTGATAATGTTAGCCTCATTAGATCAAAACTTCATGTAAATGACGTAAAAATGTTCCATTAAACGTGGTCAGGATTTCTATCTCTCATTTCTATTAGAAAAAAGAGTAAGATACTGTATTGTCAATTCCCCCCCCCCCATTTGGATACATTTTTTCCATGGCTTACTCAAGAGAGATTTACACAGGAGAGTAGCTGTGCAACGGTCTCCCCCATCTCCCTCACAGTGCGGGGGCTAAGGTGCTGTGCACATTAGAAGATGAGCCGTAAAACACAGATTATTTGCCATGTGATTTTTTAGCTCTCCGTGATCCTCTGCTATGGGCTGACGTGTGTCCCTGAAAATTCGTGAGTTGAACTCTTAATCCCTTACTACCTCCCAATGTGACTGTATTTGGAGAGAAGACCTTCAAAGAAGTACCTAATGCTAAATGAGATCTTTGGGATGAGCCCTATCTCAATATGATTGGTGTCTTTATAAGAAGAGGAGATTAGGACACAGACATGCAGAGGGAAAGCCTCGTGAGGTCACAGGAGGAGGCCACGCACAAACGGAAGAGAGATGCTCCAGAAGAAACCAACTTTGCCAACACCTTTATCTCAGACTTCCAGGCCCCAGAATGGTGGGGAAATACACAACTATTATTTAAACCACTCAATCCTCGGGACTTTTTGTTACGGCAGCCCTAGGAAAATAATACATCCTGATGCTTTTTTTCTCCACTATGTAGAAATTTGAAATTTATTTTTTCAGAAAACATTACTTTCAAATAATTTTTGTCCTCCAGTAAAGGAAACTTAAAAATAAATGGTGATAAAGCACAACAGATGCTAAAAACATATCAGCAATCTTTTTTATCAGCTGGGCCTCTGGCTGTACTTTATCTCCACCATGAGAGTGTCCTCACTGTGTCCTCTTTTCTCCTCCTTTGGCCCAGGCCAGCTGCACGGCCCCTCCCTCTCAACAAATGAGTGGCTCCATCTGGCAGCAGAGGACAGAGAGCACAGGAAGTCTCCACCTTCAGCCACTGTAATCCTCATCACATACAGTTCTCTCAGTAGAGCTCAAAGTGCAGAAATTATAACACATCTCACCTGAACTTATATTTGTAATCATGGTTCTAGGGGAACTAGCCAAAACTAAACCAGAAAACAATGTATTCTCACACCAGTCATTTAACATTTAAAAATAACTGATTTGGGGTGCCTGGGTGGCTCAGTCATTAAGCATCTGCCTTCGGCTCAGGTCATGATCCCAGGGTCCTGGGATCGAGCCCCACATTGGGCTCCCTGCTCAGCAGGAAGTCTGCTTCTCCCTCTCCCACTCTCCCTGCTTGTGTTCCCTCTCTCACTGTGTCTCTCTCTCTCTGTCAAATAAATAAATAAATAAATAAATAAATAAATAAATAAATAAATAAATAAATCTTTAAAAAAAATTAAATAACTGTGATTAAGTTGATAATAATTTGGAGAATCTTTCACTCAGTTTTGACTGTTACTTTTAACAAGACAGAAATGTCTCCAATAGATTTAGATATCTAATCTACTTTCCCACATTAGTATTTTAAAACACATTCTGTTAGACTGTATAGAAAATAAAAGGACATAATATTCTTGCGTTTATTCTTCATTTGTCATCTTTTTAAAAGAGAATTATTGAGCACCTATTGTTGATCTTATATTGTAATACAAAGATGGATAAGGCACTCTTGATCGATTGGTCTTAGAGAGAAGCAAAGGAAGTAGTGCCTGGTTATGTAACTCTTTCACATAAAATGCGTTTTTCTGAGCATGCGCGTGCACGTGCGCATGCGCGTGCGCGCGCGTGTGTGTACATGCATGCCTATTTCCTAGGGCTGCTGTGACCATCATACAAGTTAACATGTGTAAGAGTAACCTAATACAAATTAAGTGCTTAATAAACTGAGAAAGTGGTATAAACCTGTATCAGCCCCAGTTTCTGCATCCATAAAATGAGACAAAAATATATGTACTTCACAGAGCTGTTGTCAGGATTGAATAAGATAATGAATGTAAAGCAAGATTTAATTCTTTTTCATGGCTGAGTAATATTCCTGTGTGTGTGTGTGTGTGTGTGTGTGTGTGTGTGTGTGTGTGTGTGT